>NC_079147.1:292385819-292421095 GCF_945859685.1 Eupeodes corollae
TTTCTGGTAAAATTTTGAGAAAAATAGAAGCGACCGTTTTTTTTATATACAAAAAAAAATTACTGAAAGTTGGTAAAAATTGATTTTCGACTCAAATATCTTTTCAAAAATTTGAGAGTTTTGAATAATTTTATTTTTTTTTTAAATATTGTTGTCGAAATTGAGTAACATTTTCAAAAAAATCAAATCAATAGTTTTTTTTAACAAAAATTTAAAAACCTAAAAAATAGTTAACAAAAATAGGTCAAAATTGATTTCATTTCAAAACTTTGAAATTTTGGCTTAAAACTAATTTTATATTATAAGAAATATTGTTTTGAACATTCGGTAAAATTTTGAATTAAAATGCCTTTTCAAAAATCTAAAATATTTATTTAAAACTTATTTTATCTCACATAAAATATTGTTTTCAACATTCATTTTTTTAAGAAATGCTTCTAAATTTGATACAAATTGGTTAACGACTAAAAAATCTCTTTAACAAAAAAAGATGTTGAAATCTTCATAATTTTTATTTTTTTAGAATAATTCAATTGACAACATGTTTAACAAAACACGAAAACCTGAAAATCTTTTAAGCAAGACAAATTGACAGACAGGGTTGGAAGTTATCAGCGTGGGCCGCATCCCAGCCTCTTTTTTAAAGATCAAGTCGGTTTTTGCAAGCTTTTTATAAAAATCCCGTAGGAATTCGACTCTTAAATCTTGACATTCAATAAACATCCAAACACTCAAGCCAATCCGTTTCATTTTAAGGGAGAAAAACAAAACAAAAATTATATTCTTGAAGTAAGGTTATTACGAAGACAGAAACATATTATTTATTTTTATGGCTTCCAAGTCGACAAAAGGGATACTGATAAGGATTCAGTAAAGAGGTTGTGAATAGCACTTTACCTACGCCTATTCCCGACTTTAACCGTTAAGTGTGGTTTTTCTCAAAACGTATTTTTCAAAATTAATAACTGCCATACCCAGTGAACCGAATTATTAAAAATATCGCATATTTTTTATAATCAGAACGCAGTTCTTCATCGAAGGATTCTTATATCAACCAGAATCTTCTATTCGAGCAATATATGAACTTTCACTTTCAAAAATTGATAATTTTTCAAATCCGTCGATTTAGTTTTTATTAATGTTTCAGCTAATTGGTTTAAAAGTTCCAGTGTTTACCTCAGGGTCTGTTATATTTGTTTCAAAATTCTTTAACAGAATATAAAAATCGCCCACACATTTTGAAACCTGCAATCATTTTCTCAAAAAATTCACAAAAACACGCTTTTTTCGGTCGCTTAACAAGATGTTTTATTACATAAGAACTATAATTCACTTTTTAAAATAAATATACAAATTTTATATTTGTTGCCATATACCAGCCCAAAGGGCTTAATTGCTGAAAATTAAGTTCTGTTCCAATTATTTTGTCGAAAGCTGTATTTACTAATCTGCCAAATGTTGACTCTGTGTACTATCTATCTATAAGGTATATAATTTTTTTATATTTCTTTTTGTTTTGTTTGAATTGAAACCCTCACTCCATACATCAACTTATATCCACCTTTATACCCGCCTACCGTCGATTGTTTCAACCATATTACATTAATGGCTTGCATTAATTAATCAATATTTTGCTTAAAACTATAACAACAACAACAAGAAGAGTGGAAAAAAATATAAATTATCTCATTCTATACATAATAGGATTTTGATGAAATGTTTGGTTAACCGTTTTATCCGCTACCGCTACCGCACTACCGCCAATGCGTTGTAACCATAAACCAAATGTAAACTTTCAACGTTGTTTCTTTATACAATGAGTGAAACTCAAACTATAAATATCTATCTCTAGCGACATATATATATAAATATATATTCAACGTATATATATGTATATGCATAGTACATACATATGTTTATATATATATATAAAATAGAGGTATGTGCTTTTGAATGAAAACAATAAGCTCCTATTATTGTTAATAATACGAAAGCCACACATAGAACGCCCAACGCCAATGTCAAAAGATCCTGCCTACCGCCACTGCCACTGCCGCCGCCGCTGGCTGTATAGGCATCAGGTACTCTCTATAGCGTATCTGTATAGCTCCTAACAAAGGGTACATACATTTTCATAACTGTACAAATATTCAATAAAGGGTTGCATCAGGTGGGTTATATCTATCTATATGAAAACCCCTAATGGGGTGGGGTGGAAAAAGAGTTAGAATGGGTTGTAGGTGGTTTTTCAGCCCAAATTATCCCCACCATCCGTCTAATCAGTTTATCACATCATAATTATCGGTTGCTCTACGGTTTGCACCATGTTCGCTATCTATTTGATTCAGTGCCTTGTCTAGTGCCACCATCATCATCATCAGAGTTAAGTCGTCGAGTCGAGTCGAGGCCATCAGCAGTACATCAGCAGCGTTCAGCTAGACCTCCCAGCACTGATGTTGATCAGCAGAAGCACCCACATTATTAGCAGCAACAACATCGCGCTAACCTGATGAGCAATACCTTCTATATACCTGCCCTTGGAATGCAAAATTACGCCGCTGCTACGACTTCGATACGAAATTCGATGCAATTGCAGCAGAAGCTGATTCTTTTTGTTCTCGCTTCTCGGTAGTTGTTGTTATTGTTGTTTGTTGCAGTTGCCGTGGAAACTGAATGAAAAGCGTCAATCAATATGATTTGCCGGAACATCAATCAGGCATAAGCTGAATCCAATGTAATTACAGAGAAAGACGATAGGTTGAGGTAATATGGGGACGGGCGGTGAGCCGCATCCTAGTCCCATCATCATCATCATCATCATCGAACAAATAAAGCGCCCAAACCTGAACTGAGAGTTGAATGTTGAAGCCATATTACGCTCGTACGCTCCTCACGCACAATAGATAACGCAGCAAAGGATATGATAGGAAAGGAAGGGTGGTAAGTTGTACACAGTTTTGTATAGTAACATACACCACCATCCGCTGCGAACATCCCCCAGCTATTCTTCTTATTGCATTTCGACGCCATTGCCATAGCAATGCAACCAAAGTTCAAACGAATGTCCTGTGGTAACTAATTAAAATAGTCATTCATCACCAGGACCTCCACATCCACACACATACATCTCATCCCACCCACACAAGCTAGCAATTTATATGTTTTTGTATAAAGCAACAACTGGAAAATGATGAAAACAAAAATGTGAACGAACAAAAAAATTATATCAAAAGGCAGAAGCCGAGTCGAGTTCGAGCGAAGCTTGCAGCTGGAGGTCCTTTTTGTCCATATTCAGATACACCGCCCCTTAACTGTGACACTGTGAGCTGAGCTGAGCTGAGCTGTGCCAATGTGACTCTGACTGTGACTCCTGCACAACCTACATCTATATATCCATCCACACTATAACACATCATGCAGTCGAAGTAGTCGAGGAAAAGGGGGTGGGGGAGGGGCTGGACGAGAGGGGGTGGACGAAGTTCAGTCAGTCGCATTAAAACTGTTGAAACGAAATTAAATTCTTGTCAACTGTTTCATCAAAAAAGTCATCGTGTAGTCATGGCCGTTGTTTTTGGCTGCAGCAGCAGAGTGTGGGTTGGATGTGTGGCACGGCACAAGGCACAGAGCTCGAAAAAAGGGGCCTCAAAGGAGGAAAAGGACGGGATGCCAGACCACATTTTGTATTTCACAAAAATTAAAAGCAGAAAATATGGTTCGAGAGGAGGGCAAAAATTAAAGCAACAAAAAAAAACAAAGAAACTTTGAAAGGGTTGAGGTCTTTATGTAGATAGTTCCTATAGATGTACCTCTATGGGGATGTTTGGGCAAAAGAAGATAATTAGCATACAGCAAAGCGGTACACTTCAGAGCATCATAGCTTCAGTTCTGAAACTGAAAAGTCCGGAGAATATCAGCCAGCCAGCGGATAATATACAGCAAGAGCAACATCAACAGCAACAGCACATATGGGGATCACGGAGGTCCGGCTTTTAATTATCTCTCTGCCGATATAATACACTTTGAGTTTTTCGAGCTACTTAATTAATTTGGAATTTCCTACTGGAATTTTTGCGAGATGAATTAAAAAAGGGTTGGGTGGTATGAGTCAGGTGGTAGGCGATAGGGTTGGATTGAGATGAGATGAGGATATAGGATGAGTTGAGGACTTGGAAAGGGTTGGTTGGTTTTTTTAAAAATAATATCATGCAATATACATAAGTCGGAATTTGGCAACTATGCTGAAAAGAGATTGTGTTGGATTTTGTGTGAATTGAACCGTTGCAAAAAGATATTAATCAGCATATGTCTATCTATCTATCTTTTTACCTTCTTATGGATAATGTATACATTCAACATATCTGCTGACTTGTTAACTAAATTATACAAAATGATGATTTTTATTTTGAGCACTCTTACGTAGGTAAATGTTGGAAGGGTTGCAAAGAAAAAATTGAATGCAAAATTCGTTTTAATCAATTTATTTTGCATGATGATGATGGTAATCAATCGAAGATGATGAGGAAGAAGAATTAACAAAAAAAAGGTTTATCCACACTCTTGTCTGATTAATTTATTTCAATTGAAGTGGAATTTGCCAGATTGACGTAAGAAACTAATCCAAACATCATAGTGCAGTGATTTTGATTAATGCATGACTTTAAAATTGTTTAAAAATGATAATTTATACTAATTGAATTAAATGCATGTAGCTCATTACCGAAGGACTGATTTATCGAATTACGGTAGAAAGTAGAACATAGTTTTGGAAATTCAACAACTTAAAATTTAATTAACTTTGCGAAATTTTGTTGTTCAAGGTTTTTTCCGTTAAAATTACGTCTTTTATTTTATAACATATTACTGATCATATTATGTTTTTAATGGGAAGTTCTTGTTAACTTTTTCACAAATAGATTTTTAACTTAATTTTAAACTTGTCATTGAAAGGTTTTGTAATGGGTCTGATTCGTCGAATTGAAAATTTTAAGAATTTTTTCACATCGAGAGATGTCTGCGCTAACGGAGATGTTGAGCTCAAATAATTTGACGTGTAATAATATAAGATTTGTGCCGGGCATACTTCGAAGAAAACTTAGTTCAATGTTAATATAGTAATTAAAAAAGAGGCTGTTATGCGACCCACACTGATAACTTCCCATCCCTTTCGTCGATTTGTCTTGCTTAAAAGTTTGTCTATGTACCTGTATCAATTTTTACCAAATTTGCGTACTATTTTTTGAAGATTTTATTTTTTATGAAAAAACGGACTGTTGGATTTTTATATAAAAATTACTGAATATCAAAAACAATATTTTCTGTGAAACAAAATAAGTTTTAAGCCAATATTTTTAATTTTTGAAAAGCTATTTGAGTCTAAAAAAAACTGTCATTTCGATTTTTTCAAAATTTTATTGAATGTTAAAAACAATATTTCTTATAAGATAAAATTAGTTTGAAGCCAATATTTGACATTTTTGAGAAGATATTTGAATCGATATTCAATTTTTATCAACTTTGCGTTGATGTCAAAAAATTATTCTTCGTTGCACAAAATTGTAAAATTGTTTTGGAAATGAAATCATAGTTTAGTCGTAAAATTTTGGAGGTGACAAGTTTTTTTTTTCAGTTATTTTGATTTATAAAAAAAACCGTTAAATGGATTTTTTTTTGCAAAAAATATACTTCTTTGATATTACTTCACAATGTTAATATATTTAATTCTTCTGTGAGTGTGTATGTCACTGAACTTCTCTAAAACGACTGGACCGATTTTGATGAAATTTTTTGTGTGTGTTCAAGGGGATCTGAGAATGGTTTAGATTCACAATTTTGTCCGCTGGACAATGTTTTTTTAATTAATTTTTAATTTATTAGTAGTTGTTGATTTTATCGAAAGTGAGAGATTACGATACATAAAATTTAATCAAGCAAAACATCGTGCTGAGGAGTACATTTATTTACGTGACGTCGTAATCGGCAACGTAGATGCAACAAATGACATCAACAATATTGGTACCTCATATATTCTCCAGGAATATATTCAAGATGCCATGACTTACGTACGTGTATACGGCCGACCTGATCTTTTTATCACATTAACGTGTAATCCAAACTGGGATGAAATCAAAAGTTTACTGTTGCCAGGTCAAACATCGATGCACCGTCATGATGCCACTGCACGTGTCTTTAAACAAAAATTGAAATCTTTGATAAATTTGATTACACATTACTCGGTATTTTTTGAAACGCGTTGTTGGCTTTACTCTGTTAAATGGCAAAAACGAGGTTTACCTCATGCGCTTATTTTAATTTGGTTGGTGGATAAAATTCGCGCAGAAGAAATTAACAAAATTATTTCAGCGGAAATTCCAGATCCGAATGTTGATCCAGAATTGTTTAACATTGTTACTACAAATATGATCCATGGTCCATGTGGCACTCTAAAGATGATGTCGCCATGTATGGATAATGGAAAATGTACAAAACGTTTTAAAAAACCATGTGAGACTAATACTATCACCAATATGGACGGTTATCCATCTTATCGACGTAGAGACGTAGACAATGGTGGTCAATCATATGAATTGCGTCTGTCAAATGGTGTGAGAGTAGATATTGATAATCGCTGGGTAGTTCCATATTCGACATTGCTGTGCAAAACCTACAAAGCGCACATAAACGTTGAACTATGCAGTTCGGTGAAGTCTATCAAATACATTTGTTAGTATGTTCACAAGGGTAGTGATAAGGCTATATTTGCTGTTCAAAATGTTAACGACAATGGCGAAATAACACGTTATCAAATGGTTGATACATAAGTACCAACGAAGGTATTTGGCGCATTTTTACGTTCCCTATACATGAAAGGGATCCTGCTGTTATACTTTTGGCTGTGCATCTTGAAAACGGACAGCGTGTTTACTTTACAGAAGAAACTGCACTACAACAGGCTTTGACGGCTCCAAAAACAACTCTTACTCAATTTTGTAACCTTTGTAGTCGACAAGAGGCTGTTGGTCAATTCGCAAGGACGTTGATGTACACTGATGTTCCTAAATTTTTTACATGGAGTAAACAATCAAAGAATTAGGAACCGCGGAAACGAGGAATTCCAGTACCAGGATTCGCTGATATATTTATGACAAAAACATTAGGTCGATTATATACAGTTTATCCTAAGCAACGCGATTGTTTTTTTTACGTTTATTACTGGTTAACGTCCCTGGACCGACGTCCTTCCAATATTTGCGAAAAGTCAATGGTACTTGATACGACTCTTTCTTCGATGCGTGTCGTGAGTAACTTTTATTGGAGGATGATAACCATTGGGATCTCACACTTGCAGATGCAGCACTGAGCTCATCTCCACAACAAATTCGTCAATTATTTTCAATAATATTGACAACGTGCTTTCCGTCTGATGCATCTGCTCTGTGGAAGAAATATAAAGACTTAATGAGTGAGGATATTTTGCATCGGACTAAAATTACTAATCAAAATCTTAATATTGAATTCTCCGCCGAAATGTACAACGAGTCATTAATAATGATTGAAGATATTTGTATTCTTATTTCCAACGTGCCGTTGCGGAAAATGAACAATTACTTACTGCTGAACAACGAAATGTATATGATCAAATTAACGTTTCAATTGCAGCACAACAAGGTGGATTCTTTTTTAGACGCTCCAGATGGCACTGGTAACACATTTCTTATCGCACTGATACTTGCGCGGATTCGACCTCAAAATCATATTGCATTGGCCATTGCTTCATCAGGCATTGCAGCAACGTTACTTGATTGTGCATTCAGCACTTAAATTACCTTTGAACGTTCATACAAGCAATCCCGAAGCAATGTGTAACATAAAGAAGCATTCAAGCATGGCTGAAGTTTTGAGAAAATGTAAAATTATTATCTGGGATAATTGTTCAATGGCCCACAAGCATTCGCTTGAAGCTCTCGACAGGTCCCTGAAAGATATCAAAAATAATGCTCGGCTTTTCGGTGGTGCCATACTGCTGCTGTCTGGTGATTTCAGACAAACATTACCAGTCATTCCACGCGCGACATATGCAGACGAAATAAACGGATGTTTGAAAGAATCGTATCTATTGCCAAGTGTCACTAAATTATGCCTTACTATTAATATGCGCGTTCCACTTCAAAACGATCCATTAGCGTCAGGATTCTCTGAACAATTGTTAGACAGTGGCAACGGTAAAATTCAATTCTATGAAGATACACAATATACTCGACTTCCAGAGAATTTTTGCAACCAAAGATGAGTTAATAACAAGTATCATTCCAGATTTAAGACATAATTATACTAATCATGCTGCGTGATCGAGCTATTTTAGCCGCAAAAAATTAAGATGTTAACGCCATCAATTTAAAAATACAAAAAGAGGCTGGGATGCGACCCACACTGATAACTTCCCATCCCTTCTGTCGATTTGTCTTGCTTAAAAGTTTGTCTATATGAATTTTTACCAAATTTGCGCACTATTTTTTGTAGATTTTATTTTTTATGAAAAAACGGACTGTTGGATTTTAATATAAAAATTTCTGAATATTGAAAACAATATTTTCTCTGAAATAAAATAAGTTTGAAGCCAATATTTTTAATTTTTGAAAATCTATTTGAGTCGAAAGTAAATTTTAAGCAAGTTTTAGTATTGTTTTTTCTTAGAGTTTTATTTTGTGTAAAAAAACTGTCAATTCGATTTTTTTCAAAATTTTATCGAATGTTGAAAACAATATTTCTTATAAGATAAAATAAGGTTGAAGAAAATATTTAAATTTTTTGAAGAGATATTTGAGTCAAAAATCAATTTTCACCAACTTTTGGTAATTTTTTTTTAGTTTCTTAATTTTTTGCACAAAAACTGTCAATTCGATTTTTTTTCAAAATTGTATTGAATGTTGAGAACAATATTTGTTGAAAGATAAAAGTTGTTAAAAGCCAATATCTACAATTTTTGGAAAAATATTTGAGTCGAAAATCAATTTTTACCAACTTTTATACATTTTTTTTTAGGTTTTTATTTTTTGTAAAAAAACTGTCAATTCGATTTTTTTCAAACTTTAACTGAATGTTGACAACAATATTTTTTGAAAGATAAAAGTAGATTAAAACCAATATCTCAAAGTTTTAAAAAGATATTCGAGTCGAAAATCAATTTTTACCAACTTTTATTAATTTTTTTTTAGGTTTTTATTTTTTGTAAAGAAACTGTCAATTCGATTTTTCTCAAAATTTATCCTAATGTTGAAAACAATATTCCTTATAAGATAAAATAAGTTTGAATCCTAAATTTTAAGTTTTTGAAAAGATATTTGAATCGATATTCAATTTTTACTAACTTTGATTAATGTTTTTTTTTAGATTTTTATTTTTTATAAAAAAAACTGTCAATTAGATTTTTCTCCAAATCTTATCAGATATCAAAAACATTATTATTCGTTGCACAAAATTGTTTTGGAGATGAAATCATATTTCAGTCGTAAAATTTTGGAGGTGACAAATTTTTTTTTCAGTTTTATTGATTTATAAAAAAAACCGTTATATTGATTTTTTTCAAAAAATATACTTGTTTGGTATCACCTTACAATATATTATATAAAATTTAATTCAAGTCTCTAGCGTTTTCGGTTCGTAAGATATTTAGGGTTAACCAAAATGTTCACCTTTTTTTCAAACTGCTATGGTAAAAAAACCACCGACGCAATTTTCTTGAGAGCCCTTTTTGCATCTTTCTGCCTTATTATCTGTATAACAAAATTTATTTGAAATCGATATCTCTTCTGGTTCTTGAGCTATGGACGACGAAAAAAACGTCGCGAACGTACGGACGTACGGACGTACGGACGTACGAACGTACGTACACACGCACGCACAGACATCTTTCTAAAAATCTTTTATTTCGACTCTAGGGACCTTGAAACGTCGAGAAATGTCAAAATTTTCAATTTGACAAATCGGACCCATTACAATAACTTCCTATGGGAAGTTAATAGTCATTGCCTGGTGATGAAATTACATTTAAATCGATTGACACTGTTGTTGATCCTGACGAAGTTGTCAACTATCCTGTAGAGTTTCTAAATTCACTTGATTTACCTGAAATGCCACCACATAATTTGCGACTGAAAATTGGCTCACCTATAATTTTGCTTCGAAATTTAAATGCCCCAAAATGTGTAATGGCACGCGATTAGTTGTAAAAAAAATCATGGGCAACATTCTTGAAGCCACTATTTTAAGTTGTACTTTTACCACGGATCCCAATGATTCCTGCAGATTCGCCTATACCATTCAAACGTTTACAATTTCCAATCCGCTTGGCATATGCTATGACTATAAATAAGTCACAAGGTCAAACAATGATAATTTGTGGCTTAGATTTAGAAAACCCATGTTTTTCTCACGGCCAATTATAATATGTTGCGTGTTCCAGAGTTGGAAAACCATCGAATTTATTTATTTATACACCTCAGGGTTTAACCAAAAATATTGTACATCCAATGGCATTACGATAAATTAGAAATAAAATAGTTTGAGTGTAAGCTTTTTTACCTTTAATTAAAACAAGTTGAAGATTTCATTACACATACTCACACGCTATCGATTAGTCTAATTGTAATAAATTTACATGTAATGACGTTTGATATTGTCATAACATTTGAATAATAATTTTCATCAAAATGGTCCAGAATGTTTTAGCTTATTAAAAAAAGTTTGAAATTTTCAAATTAAAGACGTGTAGACAGGACAACGTCTGACGGGTCCGCTATTGTTTATATAAAAATATTAATAAATACCTAAAAATGTATTTCAATTCATAGAAGAATGTCAATCAAAGCATTTATAAACTTTACTCTACTCCATTGCAATTTAAACAGAGTTAAAAAAGCACAAGATCGAGGTATCGGATAACTTTTTCCACAGTTGTTGTAATGACACGGTATAAAAAAAGATGTTTCTTTTCCTGAGAGCTCTTGAAGGAACAGGAATTGGGTAAAGTGCAAGCAGCATAGAACAATGGATACGTCTGTAAATTTTCAAATCGTCAGCAAATAGTAAATTTGCCGAAAATTAGACACAGTCGGAAAGTTCGTTTAAAAAAGAACAAACAAAAGTGGTCCGAGATGGCTTCCTTGTGGTATGCTATCTCGGACCACTATCTTGTTGAAACCATGATAGGTCTTCTGTGTCCATGTTATTCAATTCAGGCCTAAAAAAGCCCATGAACATCGGCCTTTAGCAATCATCGCTGAAACTGTTTTCTACGAAGCATGTAACGAAGAAGCATCCAGCTTAAAATCCACACAAAACAGTAGTTTTATTTTGTTGCATTTCAAGATGATTAGTGTCTTCCCTGATCTGTTAAATTTGCTTATTCACGGTGCCCATTCATCCAATATTGGGCCATATCGCTATAGATGATTTTTCGACCAAAATTTGGATCAACTTCCAAAAGTCGTTTGGTTTCATCTCCTGGATCACTTAGATTTTCTATGAATGCTGGCAGAAATAACGATGCAATATTGTGGTCTTCGACAGGATAAGTTCTTGTGAGCGACGCGAAATTGATTGCCTCAAATTCTGCTGCACACTTTTACAACCAGCGGCGATGTTTTTGGCAGACCCTTCGTTTGGTTGACATACGGGTGTTGGAATATTGGCCATGAAACGTCATCTTTTCTGCTATAGAAAACAGCCATTTTGAAAAAAAAAGTATCACTTTGAACGTGTTGCTAGACGCTGTAGCTTTTAGAAGGTATTTTGACACAAAGTTATAAAAAACAATTTGCCCACCACAAGCTGTCAAAATAAACACTTCCCTATACGAAACCCCTTGTGAATCCATTTTTGAAATGAATATTCTTAGTTTTAAGAAAAGTTTCTTCCTTTTTATGGAAAGAAGTTAATAAAAAAATATTTAGAAAGATTTCACTGTAAAAATAAAATTCAAAAAACTAAAAATGATTTCATGAATTTATGTTAATTAGATACAATGGCTATATTGTAAGAGTGCACTTCCAGAAACTCCCTTGAACTATTTCCAGAAACCGTGTTATGGCTTCTTCTCTAACATTCTCCTCTTATAAGGATTTTCTCGGAAAATCTACTTTTTCTCGTAGATGGATTGGATTTACAAAACAAAATATTTATAAATATATTAAAAGCATTGTAATGAAATTTATTTTACTATTAAAAAACCCACTTACTTCATTTAGCATCAAAATCTCATCCCTTCAATATTCGAATAAAATATATGTTTAGAACATAAAACCCCCACTTTTCTTGTAAAATATACTTTTATAGAAAACCTTACAACATCTCTATAAATGTACTATATCACTTTCTTCTTAAGACCATCACTATACCATTTTCTATAAATACCACCACCACCATACACCATAACCATTTATTTCTATAGTATTGAATGAATCAAAAGAAAAAGTTTATATAGCTATAATTTCTTATTTGAAATATTCCCCCAGAGACCTTATATTGGTCGAATGCTTTCAAATAAACTCCCATCAAACCTAATAAACTGCGTTCTTGCATTAAATATTTAACACGTTTAAATGTGCGGAAAGACCCAAACTTGAAGATTAACTACCCATAATACCCAGAGTTTCACCGTGCGTCGTCAAGTCGTCGAGCGAAACGCGGCGGTGGTCGTCCTTCGGTCGTTCATTTTCTTGAACTTGATTGAAATATAAATGAAAACACAAGGTAATTTTGGTAAAATGAATAGCATTGCCCCGCTGAACATCAACAGAGCTAACATCATCAAAGAGGGTCATATAGAAGAGAGGTGAAAAACAAGTGGGAGATGGTATTTCTAGAGTCAGGACGAACAACGATCAAATACGAGGAAGACACGCACTAAGGATACGAAAACGAAGTCAGAATATTGAAATCGAACATTATCATCATCGGAGAAGGTTGCGGCGCTCGGTTTTGGGTGATTCTTAGTTTTTCTAAGTCTTAAAAAGAAAAACCCAAACAGCAACCAAATCAGAATATCCAAGAAAAAAAGGATCAATGTACGTAACATAATAATAAAAATCCTTCAAAAAAGAGCATAAGTGAAAAGTTCTTCCGAGAATCCTTATACCCGTTTACGTTTCTTACCATCATCAGTAGAATGGCTCACTGATTGTTTTCCGTATTCTTTCTGTCATCATTTACTAGAAGTATAGAAGGACCTATAACACAACCACCCTCCTTTGAAGTTGAGCAATGCAATCGATGATGTTTAGAGAAGTCCTCACCTCCTCATACCTAATCTGAATTGAAAGTAAAAATCTATACAGGAAAAAGTGCACACAAATAAAACAAAAATAAGAAAAAGGAGTTAAGGGAAAAGTTTCAACTTCTCTGCTCTACTCTGTTGCAGGTCCTTATGGCTAGCGCAAAACTAACGAACTTAATGGATTTCATCGAAACGTGACATGCAGACAGCAAATAATAATGGAAAATGCACCCTCAAGCTCTCCCTGTCTCTCGCACTCCTTGAAGTCTTTTCTACAGAACAAGAACCAAAAACGATAACTGTATACCATCAATATGAGGAGATGGAGAGGAAGAGAGTGTATGAGTTTGCAAAGTATATGGAACGAAATGGAATGCTGTCCTGGATCTCAGAGCAGCATTATTGTTATTAAAAGAAATGAAGGAAACTTGAAGATATACCTTCATATCGTCGACGACGTCGTCCTTGGATTTACTGAATATGGCCTGAGTTCGAGCGATAGATAGGTTTCTTCGCCATCACTTCTTTTTCTCTCTTGTCCCCTGATGTGAGGGTGTGTTGTAACTTGTGTAAGTTTTTAGTTCCTTTTTTTGATGTGAATCACCACAAATCCATAGGAGTTTTCACTATTTTACCCGACTCGTATAGGTATATATATCCTTTCAGGGCACTGCTGTCTGTTATCAATTGTCTTCAGATACTTTTGGATTGTCTTTTAGATCATCTCTTTTGGAAAGTTGTACGAAGTTGACGAAGAGTGTTTACTGGAGGATAGGTATAGAGGCGGGGGTTGTATATGGGAATGTGTCTTTATTTTGGTGAGTATTTTTAGAATTATCCTGTTTAATTTTTCGTCTATGAACTTCTGAAGTTTTTTTTTGGATTGAGAGGCAAGAACTTAATTGTAAGTAATTGATTCACTCAGGAGTGTTTTTTATTCTTTAAGATTGCCTGAAAAAGAAAAATGAATACTTTTATATTAAATATTAAACAAGTAATGGAGATATCCATATCACATGTTCATATGGATATCTTCATTATTAATTAAGCGTAGATGGCTTCAATGGTTTTCTTTGGAATTCGTTAATTAGCAACAGGTAATATTTAAAGGCAGAGTACGATGATCGTTTTCTAATTATTGTATGCCAGAAGTTCAGGTTATTTATACAAAAGGGTTTTCCAATGAGGACACCATTTGCCCAATCGGAGAACGTACGTCGTCGCTACAAATGGTATATCGGCTTAATTTCTTGAGTCAACTTGATATGTTTTGGGTCTTTGAATCGTTTATCGAAATTTTTAATAGGAGTTTATTGGTTTTGAAGTGAATTTTTTAAACGTGTGTTTGCTCCCACTATTATTTCAAAATCTTCGGAGAGACATTTTCCAGATAAGAGCTGTTTTATTATGGTCCCATGGTATATAATTTGTTAAAGAGACTTTCTTGCAGTATAGAGTCAAAGGCTACAAAGAAAGCATAAAGCTTTTTATTTTTGTTTTTATAAAGATCTCTGTTAAGCTTAACAATGAAAATATCTGGTCTAGAGTCGAATAGCCTCTTCTCAATCCGGCTTGGTACTTATGCAAAATTTGATTGTCTTCTGCCCACTGACATAGCCTTTTATACAGAACTGATGAAAAAAGATTGTCTGACTAGCGGTATTTTCATATCACCTTTTTGTAAAGCAGATATACAATAGATTTAGGGAAAAAATCAAGTAGTTTAGCTCTTTCAAAAATGTTGTTAAATGATATTGTGGACATGTTTTTGAACTCGTGTGTGCTCTTTTTAAAGAATTCAAACGGTGTTCTGTCTTCACCTCAAGCTTTATTATTTTCGGTGCTGAATATGAACTCTTCTTCTCCAACAACGTTGTTTAGTTAAGTTTAGTTAGTTGAATCGACTTCAACATTTTAATAAGTAAGTAAGTTTATCTTAAGCCTTTAATTAGTTTGGCCGATCGACGTCTACCAGACTGACATTTACATTTTAATTTGTATAATAGTAATACAAAATAAAATCTAATAAAACGTTTTCAAAAGGAATTTATAAAAATATCCGATTTTGTAAACTTAATCGAGTTTATTGAGGATTTTAGGTTGTTTGCCTTGAATGGAGTATCAAAAAGTGATAATGAATGAAACTTTACTTATATTAGCAGTCAAAGGTGACTGGCTTGATATTGTAAAAGATTTCAACGTTATTCCTGCTAACTATTCATCACATTTTCCCATTTGTGTCTCTTGTGAGTTTAAATCCATGCTAATTAATTTTCAAGAACAAAACGATAACAGTTTTTCAAAATTGCGCTGGATAAAAATATGTGTAAAAATTAGCTCTTAATATGATTCAATGGAGGGATGCTAAAGAATTCTAGAAAAAGGTATGAATTTTAGGTAACCAAAACAAATCAAATGTTTTTTCCAATCAGTATTGAAATTATTAGCTCATATTTTGAAAAACTTACAAAAGTAGATCCTAACCAATCTTTAATATGTTTTTCGTTACATTTATTTACATCGATGAACTACACACTCCGTTTTTAATTCCAGAACTACTCTTTGCCTTAGAAAAATGAAAAAAAGCTTCGGTTTAGCTCACAATTTTGAGAACATATATTGTTCTTTCTTAGCCAAGTGTTTAACGAAGAAATTCGAAAGAATTTCCAAAGAGTCATCCATTTTAGCGATCTATAAAAAAGGAGAACCCAATCTCCCCAAAAACTACAAATGTATCTCTGTTCTCAATTCATTACGGAAACTGTTTACTCAGATGCTTTATCTAAAACTATAACATTTCAAACTTGCAGGTGTTGGGTTATCAACAAAATTTTTATGAATATATGAGAAACTTCTTTTAAATACAAGAGCGGTAGTTTCTTATGGTAGAACCTCTTCGCAGCAATTTAAGACAGAAGTGGGTGTCCCTCGAGGTTGCGTTTTGAGTCCTTTGCTCTTTTCACTTTGTATTTACGACATTGGAGACAGTGTTGCAGGGGATGCCTTTATATGGGGATGACCTTGCCATTCATACTTATAATCCGGTAACTCTTCAACAGCAAATTAACAAACTTAACCAGTAACTCTTGGGACCTTCATATGATACTTCAAATTTGAAGATAATGGTTTTTAGGTTTCATAATCATAATGTCAGAAAAGACAGTTCTTGGAACCTTAATGTTGAAAGAATAGAGATAGTTATAAAATTTAAATACTAAGGTTTTCAATAACACAACATTTAAAAATAGGACCTGATATAAAAGATAAAACATCAGTTGCGAAATCAGCCATTAACTGCATTTGGTCATGTTTCTTTTAATAACAAATGCATCGAACATTCAAAGTATTTGATGCAACAATTAAAAGTTCACTCTGTTATGCTAATGAAGTGTATGGTTACGAAGTATGTGAAGTCTTTGAAGTTATCCAGAGATATTTCTTCAAATTTATATATTTAAGGTCCATTTAAACACACCTAACTATGCAATATATGTCGAGTCTGGATTACCTCCAATTTTCTTAAAAAACAAATCTCTTTGCTAGGCAGTTCGCCGCCAATTCAACTCTGCCAGTGAGTGTTATGACTCCGCTTGTACTTGAGCGAGTTATTGATTCTATAAGGCAAATCTTTTTTCGCACTCGTACTGTAGCGAGAGTCCTAAAAGATCTTAACAAACACAAATCTGCTGGTCCCGATGGTATCCCTGCTATTGTTCTGAAGAGGTGTTCTTCATCGCTGGCAAAACCACTGCGTAAGCTTTTTCATCTGTCCTACTCCTCAGGTCTCGCTCCGAGCAGATGGAAGACTGCATTTGTCCAGCCTATTCCCAAAAAGGCGAGTCTTCCTCACCGTCTAATTATCGACCGATTGCACTTAAGTTCCTTTTTTCCAAGGTAATGGAAACGCTGATTAATTATCAGTTCAAGAAATATCTTGAAGAACGGAAGCTCCTTAATGACCGATAGTATGGCTTTCGTAGCAATAGGTCCCCTGGTAATCTCATGGTTCATCTCACCGAAAAGTGGAACAAATCTTTACATAGTTTTAGAGAAAGTAAGATTATTGCACTAGATATTTCAAAAGCATTTGATAGGGCTTGGCATCAGGCTCTCTTATCGAAAATGCGTGCTTTCGGTTTGCATGAATCCCTACTTCATTGGATTAGTAATTACCTTTCGAATCGTTCAATACAAAGTTGTATTGGATGGATTCAAGTCTGAAAACCACAAAATAAATGCTGGTGTACCCCAGGGCTCTGTTCTATCTCCAAAACTCTTTCTCATTTTTAATATTGATATCCTGTCTAATTCCATACATTGTTTCGCTGACGATAGAACTTTTAGCTTTTCATATCCGTTTCACATCCAGACTCACATCCCTCTTCTTCAGATGTGGAACTGCAACGACAAAATATGATAAGCTCATTAAATTCCGACCTAAACAGCATTGTACAATGGGGAATAAGAAATCGCGTGGAATTTAATGTTTCGAAAACGCAATGCTGTCTTGTATCGTAAAAGCGAAATATACCCCCCTGCCATTATCCATAAATGTCACTTGCATCGAGGAAACTGAACATCTCGATATTCTTGGTATGTGTATCACCAACCACCTTTTGTGGAACGATCACATACGCGATGTCGCCAAAAATGCCGCAAGATGTTTGGGTTTTCTAAGGTGATGCAAGAAGTTTTTCTCCCCCTCTGATCTGGCTGTTATTTACAAGACTTATATACGTCCAAAGCTCCTGCAACTCACTTAAGCCTCCTGGATAGTATTGAACTTAGAGCATTTAGATTGATTGGTGATATTACCATCATAAGATCATTTACGTCACTTGAACATGGTTGAAATGTTTCTTGTCTCACGCTTTTTTACCGTTATTTTAATGGTTTATGCTCTAGAGAAATAGCCAGCTGCATTTTTCCCTTAAACAGTTCAACCGTAATATTCGCGCTTCTAGGAATGCTCATCAATATACCCTCGAGCCCATACTCGGTCGTACTGTCAAGTACAGAAATTCGTTCTTTAGCCGTACTATGCGAATGTATAATGCCTTGCCACGCTCTGTCTTTCCCAGCTGTTGCAATATTCAGGAATTCAAAACTAACCTAACAAAAGATGCGATAATAATCTCCAAAGAAAAGTACTAATGATTGCACTTTTGCGTTGTTACTCGCCGTTCAAAGATTGGCAAGAATTGGCTGCTAAATATAATACAACATTGAATTTAGCCTTTAATGACTTTGGTTCATGGAAGGATGAATTCTATGACTGCATCTCAGCAATTGACGAACAAATATTTCAAAATTATCTGAACTGTGCTAAAGAATCCATGTCAAGAACGACATACAGCCAACTGAATCATTGTTTGGCGGAAGCTAATTATTTTCGAAATGAATTCACAGTTAACGGGACGAGTTTAATATTTGAGATCCGAACTGAAATGCTAGAGCTAAATTACAGACCCCATAGGGATGATATTAATCATAATTGTAATCAAATCATCACTTCCTAGCAAGATGTCCAATACTCCAAGAAATTCGACGTTTATACTTTAGGAAAAGCTTTCTTTCTACAGAAGAGAGTTACTCAATTATAAATGGTGAGTGTGGTTGGAAAGTTTTTATCCGATTTGTTACTGAAGCTATTGCATTTATACTTTATATGTTGAAAAAATAAAGATAATGATAATAATAATAAAATTGAATTTAACAATTTTCCAAATAATTTTGTATACATTAAAAACTTTCATTCATTATAAATGTTGTGTATCGTAAAGCAATTAAAAAATATTGTTGTAAAACTTTGTACCCTCGTTCTTTACTCATCAATTTTATGGTTTCCTCTAAACTAAGTACATCAATTCCAAAATATCTCTTGCGGAATTCTTCTAGAATTGGACAAAGTCCCAAAAAATGGAACACGGCTTCAAGTTCTCTTCAATTGCATAGACCTCACCATAGAGGAAAATCTTGACAGTGAGGAATAAAGTTTAAGCTGAGAAGTTCACCTCTGACTTTAGATTTTACTGATGTTGCGCATGGTGTGATCGGCCAAGAAGTATGTAGGTCTTTTTTTCTTCAGTTTATATTGAAAAATTTGATGAGCAATCGTTCGCAATTTTACATCATCATTCACCTAAGCATGCTCGGAATCCTGTTTTCTCCCATCTCCATAATTCTTGCCACATAATTAAAGTGTAATTTGAGAGTATTCAAGAAAAGGGGGCCTATTCCGGTTTTGAAGTGCAGTAAATACTCGTAAATGGGTGTCGTATTCTAAGGGTTAAGGTGCTTTTGGTGAAAAAACGGAGGAACTTTTCCACTGCATCGAACGATTAACATACACCCACACTGGTGGTCCGCAAAAAAGAATTGCAGTTGCAGTTCTCGGAACACTTTTTATTTAGTAGTATGTGAAACATCATCCTACACAGAACGAAAAAAGTCATCCTATTGACTATTTTGGTAGTCAATATGACAATTTGGTAGTCAATTTTCAGCCGATAACCGCGATAGTCAATAGAACAATTTTCGGTTGTCAATTTTGAGATCTGAAATTTTTGTACAATTTAGTAGTCAATATGACAACTGCGGTAGTCAATATAACAACTTTGGTTGAAAGAAATTGAAACTACGGTTGTCGTATTGACTAACACAGTAGTCAATATGACAACTATGGTAGTCAATATGAAAACTGCGGTAGTCAATATAACAACTGCGATAGTCAATACGACAACTGCGGTAGTCAATATGACAATTGCGGTAGTCAATATGACAACTGCGGTAGTCAATACTACAACTGCGGTAGTCAATATGACAATTGCGGTAGTCAATATGACAACTGTGATAGTCAATATGACAATTGCGGTAGTCAATACGACAACTAAGGTAGTCAATATGACAACTGTGATAGTCAATATGACAATTGCGGTAGTCAATACGACAACTAAGGTAGTCAATATGACAATTGCGGTAGTCAATACTACAACTGCGGTAGTCAATATGACAATTGCGGTAGTCAATATGACAACTGTGATAGTCAATATGACAATTGCGGTAGTCAATACGACAACTAAGGTAGTCAATATGACAACTGTGATAGTCAATATGACAATTGCGGTAGTCAATACGACAACAGCGGTAGTCAATACGACAACTAAGGTAGTCAATATGACAACTGTGATAGTCAATATGACAATTGCGGTAGTCAATATGACGATTGCGGTAGTCAATACGACAACTAAGGTAGTCAATATGACAACTGTGATAGTCAATATGACAATTGCGGTAGTCAATATGACAATTGCGGTAGTCAATACGACAACTAAGGTAGTCAATATGACAACTGTGATAGTCAATATGACAATTGCGGTAGTCAATACGACAACTAAGGTAATCAATCCGCGGTTGTCATATTGACTACCGCTGTTGTCATATTGACTACCGCAGTTTTGTGTTTTGTGGACTCACCCCGCTTGTTTCCAATCTGTAAAATCTTCAAAATTTAAATTTCATTAAAAACAAAATTTGTTTTTTAGTGATAAACACATTTATTTAAATAGATAATTTCCATATTTTTTAATATTACTTATATACTAAATACAACGCATACAGTGTTGGACAAAACTAAAACAGCTTAATTTGTTATTTTAATTTTGTTTGTGTTATTTCTTGTGTTGAAATGATGTTTCTTGTTTACTTGTTTTTCTAACTTAATGTGCTTACTTTATATATTTTTTTAAAATCATATTATTTTGAATGTAGTTAAAAAATGAAAAACTGTTCAGAAATAGTAAAACCCAAGAAATAATACACCACAAATAAAAACAACAGAGTTACTTCTGTTTATAATTAAATTAAATTTTATACTTAACGTAACTGTAGGTTGCATTGTTGACAGTATTGGATTCATCTTTCAATGAAGTTTAAGTTGAACAAAAAAAGTCCACAGCTTTTAAGACATTGGTTGTCTTGATTTTGTGGCCACATAACAAAATTAAGTATTAATTTGTTCCCTTACTGTAAGTATTAGAGGTTGAATAGTTTCACCTCTGGATTTCCGGAGTACTATGTTGTCCTCTAATACTTTGCATCGTCTCTGCTTTAAAGATGAATGCCATCAGTCACTCATTGATGGTGAATTTGCTTCTTGACTTGGCTCCGGTTTCACATTTTCTTGGAACTGCTGCTATTGAAAATATTTAGAAGTGAATACTTTTAATTATCTTTAGCACGAAATCACCTGAAAAGAATAAAAATAAAAAAGGATACCGTTAGTAATGCACAGTTTGACATTTGTGTATTTATTAATTTCATACAGAGAATTTATAAATTATGTTGACACATCAATTTCTACAATTGTTTATGTAGACATAATTAAGATATAGGTTAAGATTTAATTTTATTTTTATTTCAATCATTATAAAATAAAAAAAGGAACATAATTATAATTGTACGTACCTTCTCCAAAATTAGTATCTCCCAAGTCGTTCAATGTTTCTGTAACCTTTTAGTCCTTTATGTTTTCCTTCATGAAGTTTTTGATGTATTCCAATGATTTTGCCACAAGGAAGGTATTGATGTGCTGGTTGCATAGAACGTTTGAAAGTCTTTATCGATCTAATAACGAAATAAGAAAAAACATTCATATAAAAGTGGTTATAAGATTGTAGATCAATTTGTGCTCAGTTAAGAACTGTTTTAGAAAAACTTCATATTATCTTCGAAATAAAAAAGCTGACCTGCTAACAATTTTAGTTAGTTTTAAGCTTCATTTTAGTAGGCAAAAAGCTTCTCATAATGTGTAGAAAAAACAAACTGAAAAAATATGAAGGTTTTTTATATTTTTGATTTTCAAAAACTATTAATTTGAAACTAAAACCAAATGAAAATAAAGACGCAACATTTTTTTTTTTAATTTTGGACTCCTTTAGTAATTATTAAAATATTTAACAAATTACTAACTAGTAAATTGTTAAACCCTTAAAATAAGATTGTTTAAAATGTTGCGCCAATCTTTTCAACATAAATTGTATGCTATTTGATTGAAAACAGAAACTTGTAACAACTTAAACGTCTATTTTTATGTAACGTACCAGTCTGTATCTTAAGTTTTTTTATTAGGGCCCTTTTTCAAATATTTCGCTTTGTTCGATTATTCGACCGATAAATTGTCATACTTCAAGCTATAGAATCAAGTTTCGGTATCTGTATCTGCATCTAAAATTGTAAGTTTAATTTGTTAATAAAATGTGTTTTTAGTACTGAATCATTAAATCATAAATATTTTGTATTATAACAGTTTTTAATCAATAATGAAACCTATTTTTAATTTTAAAGCATTTGCAAACTCAAGTATATCAAAAAAAGCTAGTTCATTGTTGTTTGTACTTACGGAATGATTTCTTAGTTTTCTGTTTAATAACGTTGTTGTTGTTGAAAGCAATCATTTCTTTTGTAAATCTCCATTAAATGCTTTCCTCTGTTTTTTCCTTGAGGATTGATGTCGAAAGGCTAAGAGTTGAGGAAATTGAGGAAGAATGTGTTTGGCCTAAGTGCATAATATCAACCTGAAAATGAAACAAATAATGGCGCATCAAAATTTTTGCGCATTTGTTCAATATTACTTTCAAAATCGATTTGGTCGCTTATCATGACATTATTTAATACTGCTTGGATATCATACCACTTTGTAATTCTCTGAACTTCTACGTCGATGCCTTCATCTCTATGGAAAAAATATTAAGGACAATCGTGTATTTTTAATACAAAATAAATAAAATAAAGTACATTTATATAAAAAACGAAGATGTTTGCAATCTAAATTTAAAATATAAGAATGACTATCCCTATAGTCAACACAATGATCGCGGTAGTCAATATGACAACCGGGGTATTCAATTTGATGCACATACATTTCAATATCTATTTAAAGATCCAGTAACGACACAAGTTAAAACTAATATTTTTCCTAAAATTTAGAAGTTACGAAATTTGAAAATATTTAATTTTAGCAGAGACATTTTTTTACTACTTGTGGCATCAAGCTCAAGAAAAAATAATGATATTTGGAAAAAAAGTGAAAACTCAATAGAAAATTTTAAAGTTGTCATATTGACTACCGAGTTATCACATTAACTATCGCAATAGTCAATAGGATAACATCCAGTAGTCAATATGAAAACCGCGATGGAAAATGTGATGCACGTTGTCTTTACATTTTTTTGGCAAATTAGCATTTCTTTAAAGTATTGATACCTTAGACAATTTGTTTTAATTATATGATTTGATTTATCTTACATTTCTCTCAATAGATTTCTTACGTATGTATTTCAAAATGCACCAATGATACTATTGAACAATATTAGTCGGTTTAAAATTTTGAATTTAATGATTTTGAAAAATATATAGTTGAAAAAAGACGCCAACTTTATATCTCAAAATATTTTTCTTATTAATATAATGTTTTACCTTGTAATTTTTTTCAATTGAAGTTTTTGGGTGTTTTTAATAATGCACTAACGAAACTAGATAAAACTTACAATTTCCAGTTATTTGGAATTTAAGAACTTTAAAAATTATTTTATTTTAGGAAAGAAATTGTTTTGCGACCAGACGCCAAAGCAAAAGAAAGAATAATGGTTTTGGGAAAAAACTGAATAGAAAATTCAGTATAAGGTTGTCACATTGACTACCGAGTTGTCACATTGACTACCGAGTTGTCACATTGACTACCGAGTTGTCATATTGACTATCGCAATAGTCAATAGGATGACATTCAGTAGTCAATATGACAATTTTAGTTTTAACATAACTGTAAATGTTGATTTACCGTTTTAGTCTGGAAATTGAGGGAGTTTGAATTTTGCACACTGAAAAAAATTAATTTTAAATATAGCTTTATTCTGAAAAAAAAGTTATGTGTTTAATAAATATAATGTTTTTTACATACATACCTTGTTATAACTTTTAAACACTACGCTGATATAGGAACATACACAAAAAACACTTTAAATTCGAGGTTGAATACAAAAAAACTTTCGCGACCGTGCAGAAAAATTATTGAAAAACTTACTTCCATTACGAGTACACTGAACGCAATCTAAATATTTTCAGATTTGTATTTGATTTTGCATTGAAGGTGTCTGGCACTAAACACCTTGAGGGGTTTGGTTTTTGTCAACAGGAAATAACAACAATACTATAATTTACCATTCTAAATTATTTTATTATTTTTGGCATATACATTTGGAAAAGTTATAAATATTAATTCTCGAATATTTTATTCAAGTTTTTAAGCTTTTTTCTATGGACATGTATTAAAAAAGTGCAAAAGTGAACTATGACAAATTTGCAAAAATTATACAGAAAGCTCAGAAAATACAATACAAACAGGCAGCAGAAACTAAAACCTGTTAAAACCTGTACGTTTACAGCACCATACAAATATTATTATTAAAGTAAAAGTTATTACATTCTATAAACGTATTCGTATTTCAAACTGTTGATTTGTAAACCGATAAAATTGAAGCGCCGTCAATATGTTTAAAATTTATTTGAAAAAGTCAAGTATATGCACTTTTTAAACACTGGAGAATCTCAGCACAGGAAAACCATGAGAGTTTAAATACCATTGCTACACTTTCACTAAACGTTATTATTTGTCAAAATATAGCGTTTATTGATAAGACAACCATTAAGTATTTACTTTGGTTGCCTAATTATTTGTTATTAACTTAGCATAGGAAGTTATTGTAATCGGTCAGTTTTTTGATAAAAATAAAAAACATGAAACAAAATATTTGTCATGAATATTTTACGAAAAAAAATTTATTTATTTAAAAAACTATGCTTTTCAACATTTAATCAAACTTTAGAAAAGTTTTAATTGACGATTTTAAGAAAAAATTCAAACATGAAATAATTAGTAAAAATTGATTTTCAACTCAAATATCTTTCCAAAAATTTAAGATATTGGTTTGAAACAATTCATTCATCTTATAGAAGATATTATTTTCGACACATAGTTAAATTCATAAAAATTAAAATTGGTAAACAGATATATTCGATTCACGATATCTTGTGAATATATTGATTTTATTTTGTACAACTGCGGTAGTCAATAAGACAACTCCGGTAGTCAATACAACAATTCTCGATAGTCAATTTTGGTAGTCAATATGACAACCACGGTAGTCAATATGACAACTGCGGTAGTCAATATGACAACCACGGTAGTCAATATGACAACTACGGAAGTCAATGTGACAACTGCGGTAGTCAATAGGACAACTGCTGTAGTCAATATAACAATTCTCGATAGTCAAGTTTGGTAGTCAATATGACAACTGCAGTAGTCAATAGGACAACTGCGGTAGTCAATAGGACAATTGCGGTAGTCAATATGACAACTGCGGGAGTCAATAAGACAACTGCGGTAGTCAATATAACAATTCTCGATATTCAAGTTTGGTAGTCAATATGACAACTGCGGTAGTCAATAGGACAATTGCGGTAGTCAATATGACAACTCCGGTAGTCAATACAACAATTCTCGATAGTCAATTTTGATAGTCAATATGACAACTGCGGTAGTCAATATGACAACTCCGGTAGTCAATACAACAATTCTCGATAGTCAATTTTGGTAGTCAATATGACAACCACGGTAGTCAATATGACAACTGCGGTAGTCAATATGACAACCACGGTAGTCAATATGACAACTGCGGAAGTCAATGTGACAACTGCAGTAGTCAATATGACAACTGCGGTAGTCAATAGGACAACTGCGGTAGTCAATATAACAATTCTCGATAGTCAAGTTTGGTAGTCAATATGACAACTGCAGTAGTCAATATGACAACTGCGGTAGTCAATAGGACAACTGCGGTAGTCAATATAACAATTCTCGATAGTCAATTTTGGTAGTCAATATGACAACCACGGTAGTCAATATGACAACTGCGGAAGTCAATGTGACAACTGCAGTAGTCAATATGACAACTGCGGTAGTCAATAGGACAACTGCGGTAGTCAATAGGACAATTGCGGTAGTCAATATGACAACTGCGGGAGTCAATAAGACAACTGCGGTAGTCAATATAACAATTCTCGATAGTCAATTTTGGTAGTCAATATGACAACCACGGTAGTCAATATGACAACTGCGGTGGTCAATGTGACAACTGCAGTAGTCAATATGACAATTGCGGTAGTCAATATGACAACTGCGGGAGTCAATAAGACAATTGCGGTAGTCAATATAACAATTCTCGATAGTCAATTTTGTTAGTCAATATGACAACCACGGTAGTCAATATGACAACTGCAGTAGTCAATATGTCAACTGCGGTAGTCAATGTGACAACTGCAGTAGTCAATATGACAATTGCGGTAGTCAATATAACAATTCTCGATAGTCAATTTTGGTAGTCAATATGACAACCACGGTAGTCAATATGACAACTGTGGTAGTCAATGTGCCAACTGCAGTAGTCAATATGACAATTGCGGTAGTAAATAGGACAACTGCGGTAGTCAATATAATAATTCTCGATAGTCAATTTTGGTAGTCAATATGACAACCACGGTAGTCAATATCACAACTGCGGTAGTCAATGTGACAATTGCAGTAGTCAATATGACAATTGCGGTAGTCAATATAACAATTCTCGATAGTCAATTTTGTTAGTCAATATGACAACCACGGTAGTCAATATGACAACTGCGGTAGTCAATGTGACAACTGCAGTAGTCAATATGACAATTGCGGTAGTAAATAGGACAACTGCGGTAGTCAATATAACAATTCTCGATAGTCAATTTTGGTAGTCAATATGACAACCACGGTAGTCAATATGACAACTTTGGTAGTCAATGTGACAACTGCAGTAGTCAATATGACAATTGCGGTAGTCAATATAACAATTCTCGATAGTCAATTTTGGTAGTCAATATGACAACCACGGTAGTCAATATGACAACTGCGGTAGTCAATGTGACAACTGCAGTAGTCAATATGACAATTGCGGTAGTAAATAGGACAACTGCGGTAGTCAATATAACAATTCTCGATAGTCAATTTTGAGTAGTCAATATGACAACCAAATTGTCGTATTGACTACCGAAGTTGTTCTATTGACTACCGCAGTTGTCATATTGACTACCCAAAATTGACAATCGAAAATTTTTCTATTGACTATCCAGTAGTCAATTTTTAAAAATTAGGTTGTCATATTGACTATTTTGGTAGTCAATGCGACAATTTGGCCAAATTTCAGGTTGACTATCGACGATTGTTAATATGACAACTTTTTTTTTTTCTGTGTATGCTTCCTGCATTAAGCATTGAAAACCAGTGGCAACATTGCCTTGCAACCATCAGAGATGACGCCTCTGAAGTGCCAGGCGTCACACGGCCACCACAGCGAAACCCCTGGTTTAACGACGAATGCCGGCAAGCGCACGCAGCGAAACATGAGGCATACAAAACGGCGCTGCACAAAAGGACTAGAGCTGCTCGCGAGATCTACGAGCAGAAGAGGAGAGAGGAACACCGGCTTCTTAGACGGAAAAAACGAGAGCATGAGAAGCGCGCGATCGAGGAGATAGAGGGATGTCACAACAGGAATGAGGTTCGTAAATTTTACCAAAACATAAAAAAAACCTCCCAATTGTACCAGCCACGAACCGAGGCCTGTAAAGACGACCAGGGGAACATCGTAGTAGAACCGCAGTCGATGCTGAAAATATGGAAAGATTACTTCTCCAAATTATAAAACGGCGATGACGAACCGAATTCCGCTGTAAGGGAGATAGAACCACTCAACTTCGGCGACGCAGATCAACAATTCCGCCTACCCGACCTTGACGAAGTGAAGACAGCTATATCTAAACTTAAGTCAAACAAAGCTGCTTGAGCTGACGGCATCGCAGCCGAACTATTCAAAGCAGCAGGCGATGACTTGGTACGGAGCATGCACCAACTCATCTGCAAAATATGGTCGGAAGAAAGCATGCCCGATGAGTGGAATCTAAGCATAGTGTGCCCGATACATAAGAACGGAGACCCTCTAAACTGCGCCAACTACAGAGGCATCAGTCTCCTTAACATTGCGTATAACATCCTCTCTGCCGTATTATGTGAACGTCTGAAGCTATTCGTCAATAACCTGATTGGTCCTTATCAGTGAGGCTTCAGACCAGGAAAGTCCACTATCGACCAAATAGTCACACTACGGTAGATCTTGGAAAAAACCCAGGAGCTTCAAATCGATACCCACCATCTCTTTATCGATTGTAAATTGCCGCGTAGAGCAATGTCTAGTTTTGGCATCCCTGTCAAACTTATCCGTTTGTGCAGAATGACAATGGAGAATGCACGCTGCTCTATCAAGGTCGGAAAAGATCTTACCGATGCATTTGATATCAAAAAAGGTTTTAGACAAGGCGATGCACTGTCATGCGACTTCTTCAACATCGCGATCGTTCTGGAAAGAATTGTGCAAAACTGAACCGACAACACTAGAGGCACAACTTCCAAAGGTCCATCTAATTACTCGGATACGCAGGTGATATTGACATAATTGGAAGATCAAAGTGTTATGTCAGTGGAGCGTTTTTGAGCATTGCGACGGAAGCGAAGAAGATGGGTTAAGTGGTCAATGAGGGCAAGACCAAGTATATGCTGTCATCAAAAAAGGACACTGAACGACGACGTCTTGGACAAAACGTCACCATGGACTGCTATAACTTTGAGGTAGTTAAGGACTTTGTCTGCTTAGGCACCGCTAAAGAGAAGAGAAACTATATCGTCAGCATACATGAGACCAGGAATGAATTTTCCACTAAGCAGTTTACCGCCTCTGACTGAGTTTGTTATATTATCGTTTATGTATAGGCTGAACAGTAGTGCGCTTAAAACGCATCCTTGCTTAGCTCCCATTGAGGTCTGAAACATTGCTCTGATGACTGCTACTGTTTTTTAAGAGATTCCATAATTGTAGGATGGAGCTTCCCAAGAAATAGAGTAGAAAGCTGCTCAAAAGTCGACAAAAAAGCAATCCTTTTTTTGCCATTCTTCTTGGATTCCCAATACAGCTGATTTTCATGAGAGTCACCTTCACAGCTTAAATTTATAATTGTACAGTCAAAACCTACATATACAGCTTTTTTTTAAGCCGTCTAAACATTATAACTTACAATTTTTAACGTTGAAAGATTGGATGTTATCGGATAGACGGGAAAAGGTCAATGTTTTCTAGCGAAGTCTAAACTACTCGAACATCAGCATTCATTAAAGCGACTTTTTCCATTGTGTTTACACCTGGCTGATTATGACGTAACGGAATGACATTTCTTCCCATTGTTGACCTTGGCCTTGTAATATGTAATAAAACGTTAAACGCTCACAAAAAATGAAAAGGCATTTATTGAAAATGCAATCAATTAAGAAAAAATGGTTACGCATACGCCTTAGTGAATGATTGGTTGCTTTATTTTTATGCATGGCATATTTTTATATTGTTAAATAATAAAGTAGATACTCTTATACATTGATTTAAATGTCTGCACATTAAATTGAGTTAGAAATATTTAGACGGATTTCCACATTCGTGCTGTGCGAGTGAAAAAAGAATCTGTTCACTTAAGCTGCACCTCCCAGAATTTGGCCCAAGGTTTGAAAGGCGGCTGAATTGTTCGAAGGGAGGAATGTATAATCGTTCACTTCTAGAGGTATTTTTTAAATTCTGTCAAAAAATATTATTTCAAACAACCCTTCTACATATTGCAGTATCATTTAAGCTTTGCCTAAACAGCTTTTTCTAAAAAAATGTGTGTCTTTTGTTATTCTTGTTTGCAAAATGTCTTTCTGTAGTTTGTCAATAATTCAAAATTCGTAGAACTAGAAATGGTTTAACCTGAAAGGGAATATTTGATTTTACTTGAAAAATTAAATTAAAGGCAATGCGACTCTCTGTCCAAAAAAACCGTCCACATTCAGTTGAGTTTTTATTGAACTTCGGTGCATTTTCTACACAGCCTTTTCCAAATCAATTTTTCTACGAACATTTTAGTTTTTTATTTCACCTTTCTCCAATTTGGTCTCGATTGGCAAAAGGCAATCATAATTTTGCTTTCCCTCTATCGTTTTCCATATTTTGTATTTCATCCCAAATCCCATCATTTTAAACCCTTCACATCGCCTACTCCGAATACCTATATAACACTTTAGAGCTCTTCCTCTCCTTATTCTTTTTTTTTTCAATTTCTTGTTGCCAATTTTTGTTTACACTTGTGCTTTTTATAAAGTGGTTCGCTTTTCAGTAATTTCGTTGGTTCTTGTTTTTGTTGGTGTTGTTGTTGTTGTTAGTTGATGGCTGTGTCATTATATTTTTGCTGCCTCATTCAACGACAACGACGACGACGTCATCCGTTGGTCCTGAGTCCTTCTGTGTGTCGATTGTTTTCAGCTTTTCTTAGAACACAAACATGACGTGGTAGGTACTAGAAGAAAATATAAGAAGAAGCAAAAACAGAGTGTTCTTGTTTCTATACTCAAGGAAGGAAGGAAGTTTTCCTAAGGCTTAAGTGGTGGTGCTTATAGGAGTATATCTTTATACATAGCCACCTATTTCTCCCCCTCGAACTCCTTCACTCTCTTTCAACACTCAGCAGGATTTAGCTATATTGCTATATGAATGTTTGTATGTTGTTTATATATAGGATCCCTGCTGGCTGGCTCAGTGTTGTGGACAAAGTAATAACGTGAGTGCGGGGGCTTAAGAAAAATTTGTATTCGTGTCACGTAGCCTCGGCGGCTATAACCCTTCTTCTTTTTCCATTTTTTCGTTGTTATTGCTGTGTTTTTTTATTTCTTAGTGGGTCCAATATTTTTGTATATCCTTCAGCTTTTTTTAGTCCTTGTTGTTTACTATTTTTTTGTTGTTGTTCTTAAGTGACGAAAAGAAAGCGATGGTGATGGTGTCCTGGATATAGCTCGCTTCTTATGTGGCTAGTCATGCTTGTACGTGAGAGTGTTGGGTGATGTAGTGTTATGATGGGTGTTTAATAACTTGCGGTTAGTGTTGATTTAAAACTATTATTTTCAGGAGAAAACGTCATTTCCATACATATGATACGAAGATTTCAAAAAGAAGAAGGAGGAAAAGAATAGTGCAGTATTTTGAATTGACTTCAAATTAAGATGATGATAAGTCATTTGAAATATCTTTTTTTTTATTTATAAAAATATCTATTATGCAACCCATATTTTAACTGTTTTTTTCCAAAATTAACAACTCTAAGAAAAAAGTGGGCCCAATTGTGCGCCTACAAATTTTTCAACCCCCAAAAAAAGTAAGCTCCTGTCCAAAGTAGGGTCTTAAAAATCTTGACATTCAAAAATAAGCTGGCTGTCATAGTATTCTCGCTATTGTCTGAAAAGTGGAACTTCGACGATGACGAAAGCATTACGTAAGTTTTTTTTTCTGTCCGATTATACAAGTCTCTTGATAAAAAAAATGGGTGGAGCAACATTCCATTCAGAACAAGGGCCTAGTGACTTGCAACTCTCAACCATTCCTGTGTGAGAGTAATGTTGTCAGGAATGGAAGGGACCTACAGTTTTAAGCCGAATATGAACAACTAATTTGAAGCCCTTTTCATGACCAGAATTGCTCTTGGAGAATTTGTCAATTCTTCGCAAGCGGCAGTCAGTACCGAAGAAAAATCTTTAGATAGCATAGGCAGGAATGGACCCCAAGACCTCTGGCATGACAGTCTAACGCACTGGGTCTCTTTATTAGTGGATTTAAAACAGTATTTGTCTAGCCTGTTAATTGCACTAACGTCCCTTCTTTTCAAGGTCATAGAAACGCTGAATAATTTTAAACTTAAAAAATGTCTTGAAGAACGAAAGTTTCTTAATGACTGTATGGTTTTCGTAGCAAAAGATTTTATCGCACCGAACAGGGAAACAAGTTCTTACATCGTTTTGGGAAAAGCAAAATTATTGTATATTATTATTTCAAAGCCAGTTGAAAGAGTTTAGCATTAAACTCTCTACTGGACGGGTTAGAATCTGAAGGTCACGAAGGTCTTCTTTATTTGTTTAAATGACCTTTTATCTGAAATTTCTAACCAACAAAACTGTTTTGCTGATAACAGTACCCTCAGGTTTTAATATTGGTTTTAGATTTCCATCCTTGTCCTGTGGGCTACTAATGCCGGCGTATGATAAGTTTATTAAATTCTGATCTTGACAACATTGGGGAATCAAAATCCATGTAGAATTTAATGGTTCGATAACTCAATGCTGTCTAATGTCGCAAAAGCGTAATCTTCCCTTAATTCCACTTTTCATGAGTGGTAATTGCATCGAGAAGACTTAATAGCTCTAGTCCTAGTGCACCACTTGTTGTGGAGTAATCACTTATATCTCCAAAGCTGCAAGAAGTTTTTTACCCCTTCTGATCGGGCTATAATTAACAAAGCTTTCAATCCTCCAAAACTCGAGTATAATTTTTATACTTGGACTCTTGCCGTAATTGAGTCTTTTTGATAGAATTGAAAAGAGAGCTCTAAAAATTCGGTATCTTACCAAAATTTCCTTGTTGTATTTAAGGCGCTGCATTTGAGTCCCGTTAACTGCTCCACTACTACACTACCCACATCACCAAAGAATAGTTCGCATCTAGATCTGTATCTTGCCAGGGATTTTTGTAAGGTTATGGTTTACAGCCAGTTTTAGCACCTGGATTTCCAAGCACGACTTACTTTTTGTATGTATGGATTTAGTTTTCAGGTTGATCAACAATTTTTTCAATACCGAGACTTCAAAAACTTAAACACATCTAACTTAGTGCATGATTTTGACTGCGTAGAATCGAACTCACTGTACCATATGCAAAATGTAAATGATCAAGTCAGGTTTTTACGTCATAGCCTCAATCAGATTTTTGAGAGACGTATTCTTATTAAAACAATTCTCGTTAGGCATACGACTCCACCTTGGCTGAATAGTGACATCTCTGCTGCGATGTCACGACGAGATGCTGCCTACAGTCAATGGAGACGTTACAATCAAAAGCACTTCCACAAATTGTATTGCACACTACGTTATCAAGCTGAAAATAAACTTGGTTCTTTAACCAATGGCAAAAAATTAGGTATGGAAAAACCTGCATGAATTCGGTATTGGCAAACAATCTAAAAAGCCTGTTGGTGACGTCGATTGTAATGCTCTCAACAAAAAGTTTACGTCTATGTCCTTAAACGTTGCTTCACCCGTTCATTCCCTCACTGATTAGGCACCAACTGCTATCAACAGCACTCTCAGTCTTATAAGAATACAGATTGAAAACATTGTAGAGGCAATAATATCGATTAAATCTTATGCTGATGAAATAAGAATGGCAATGGACAATGATCATGTTACATTTCTAACACTGTTAGATTATTTAAAGGCTTTTGATACTGTTAACCACTCGATTCTTTATAGAAAGCTGCGAATTACCTTTGGGTTTTCTTTATGTAAACTTGTTCTTTCGTATCTCAGCGAAAGAACAATCTCCGCCTTAACCCTGTCAAATCAACATCCCTTCCAACCAACGCAAAAACTTTGATCTATCGGGTTTATATCTCTTATAACTAACTTGACGACAAAACCATTGAAGACTACTGCTAGAAGCTTAGAAGTAGTATTCAATCGCGCTCTCACTTGGGATGACCACCTTAATAGTTCTATTGGTAAAGTCTATGGAAGTCTCCGCCTTCTTCAAGTCAATCGATATTTCATCCCGATCAAAACTAAACTGCTACTTGTTAAAGCTCTTATACTACCAATTGTGGTGCATGGGTGTGAAATCTTTTGTAAATTAGACTGTGTACAAATTATAATCTACGTCGTTATGATCACACAGCCTAGACCTGCATGAAATCATCCAAACACAACAACCTGATTACCTATACGGTAAGCAGAATTTCCCTAATTCAACAAGGTCCTTTGCTTTAATATTACCTCAATACAATGTTCTAAATACTGATCGTCAATTGTTTATTCATATTGTACGCCTTTGGAAATTTCTGCCCATCGTTTTGAGAAGAATAAGAAGCATAACTTGGCAAATAATTAATGTTACATTTCCCTTTTTTTATATAAATATGTAAATAGAAGTCTTAGGTCTATAACTTTAATTCGAATTCTGAAATTAATGTTAAAGCTACACTTTAAAAGACTCATGTTTTGTGTCGAATATAGCAACATTCGGGGGCTACGAAAAAATGTGTTTTCTATATACGTCCATACTGTTTTGAACAGGCCAGCTGTTCTGGCACTAAGTGAACCCCAGGATGTCGAAAATACCGATCATATGGAGTTTAACCTTCATGGTTATAGCTTAGTGCCATTATTCGTTCCTCACAATGATCTAGCCGTTTACGTCTGTAATGATGTTGCCTACCAGCTTCTACCACAGTATGGCCAATGTATTAATACAAATTTTATATGGTTCGTTTTATTTATCGCAGCCCAAGTTTGGATAGTAATTCGACTTCAAACGAATTCGATGCGCTGTTCGACTCTATCCAGATAATCGTATCCCATTTTCCGCGCAGTGAGATCGTCGTTACGGGCGATTTCAATGTACACATTTCTTCGTGGCTGCGTTATTCGGGTCAGACAACATCCGAAGGAAGGTATGTCGAGATTTTTGCTGAGTTAAACCACCTGACTTAGTTAGTTGACGAGCCAACTCGGATTCGTGAAGTTGCAGGTCAGTCTGCCAACACTCTAGACTTGTTTCTTACTTCTGATCCTAATTAATATACTGTCAATGTATTACCGCCTCTAGGCACATCAGACCATATCTGCAAATTTCTCATGCCAAAAACCGCCAGTTAAAGTTAAAACCCCTACGAGAACCGTTTGGCAATACGAGAAAGCCAACTGGAACGGTCTCAATGAATTCTTCAGGAAGTTTAACTGGTCACTATGCTT
>NC_079147.1:292421295-292463664 GCF_945859685.1 Eupeodes corollae
TTTTTTAATTTTACAATATAATTTTACTGTTGTCATATTGTTGTTTATTTTTATTTTATTAAAAATATTTTATTGTATGTAATACGCTATAAGTCCACCTCGATGTATTAGCATGTATTCGGTAGTCTAACTGTAGATTTAAAATCTCTAAATGATGTAAATAAATAAATAAATAAATTTTAACTTTTATAGTGTCACATATATAAAATGTGAACTAAACAAATTATTAGAAAATTATTAAATAGCTTTTCCTTCATTTAAACTTTAATACAATGTTAACAGATTGTAAGGTATTTAAATCGTTTAAAGTTAGCTAAATCATCTTATAGCTTAGTTAACTGCTAAAAATGACTTTAATATTTTACTAAATCGTTTCAAATGTTCTTTAATTTATAACTAGCTCAGAGATGATTCGATTCCAAAAATTATGAAACGTTTAGAAAACAGGTGAAAGAACATTGATTAAATCTAAACCAAATTAAAAAGTGCGTATACGCCCAGTGTACCATTTTAGTAGTGATTTTTATGGAGAATATAAAATCACGAACCATTTTGTTGGAACGCATATAAATTAAAAAAAAAAAACATAATATATATGAAAATATTCAAAAACGTATGCATCGTTAACCTCGTACGAGTTCAAATAATGTTTCAATAAGCCAAAAGACAGCGCAAACTGACAAATTTAATAAATTATGGGTCACAACAGCTTGTGAACAATGAGGGTCTAGCGGTTTCTTGAAAGAAGCTTACAGTGGTATGTCCAATCTGGGGAGTACTTTTTCACGACAAGACTTCAAGTCTTTTCAAATCCTCCTGAAAGGTATACCTGCGAAAAACTTTTGTTGGTGTAGGTTGGGAAGTAGCTTTTCCTAACCTCGAGCAACAGTGGGCAGAAACCTCCTACAGACTAAGACATATAAGTTATATTTATTTAGGATGAAAGCGAAGGCATGCAGGGAGGGCTAAATGTTTGAATTTTATCTTCAACTTATGTAGAATTATACCTACCCTTGAAATTTCCACCGAACACCACCTGTGAAATTTCACAACATGTAAATCACCTTTTCCTCAGTCCATCAACATTTTATTTTACTGACACACTTTTAGGTACAAGAAAAAGAAAGACACTGTCTTTTGTGTTCAATATCCCTTCATTAATATTTTAAAGTCAACAATAATGAGATCGAAAAAGCTTGTTCCCACGATAGGAAGTCCATTGATCCGTGTTTTATAGTTCCGTTTCCGTCTTTAGGTAAGAAGGTCTTTAAGATTTCATTTCCAAACACAATAAGCTAATTTTCTTCTCTTTTGTTGTTAGGATCAAGGTTAAAGGTATCTACAACTTATTCATTCTTATCTTAAAACAAGCTTCTTGTTTAAAGAAACAAATCAGATAAGCTCAAGAACTTGAACCCAAATATTTATGTATAAAATCTGTTCGTGCATATATAATATTTTAAACGCTTAAATGAGCACATTTTAGTATAAACAAATATAGGCCTCTCTCTATCCTTGACAGCTTAAAAATAGCTTAAGAAAAGAATGACAACAAAAACAACAAAAAAATCTTTCTTGATTATTATTATAATAATAAAAAAAAAGGTCAATAACCATCCATTACAATAGACTTCCTCTAAGTCCGCTATCAGAACCTTCTTAATCCGCACCCATAATCCAACTTATATATTTTTCATACGTTAGCTTATGGTATGGGTATGGGTGGGGTTGGAGGATAGAGGTAGGTATAGCATACACAATTCACATCTTTAATGTCAAATCCCTTAAGCCAAATCCATATAGGTGTATGTAGGTATAAATGCATAGCATATACAGGGTGGTCATAAATTTTATTTAAACTGAAAAAAATGTAAGTTACTTATAGCACAAACTGTTAGCACCTAAGAAAGGACCATACTAGTTAAGTTTTATGTTGAAGATAATCACTTGATTATTCATTCATAGAGCTAGTTAGCAGAATTAAAGTCCAACGGCTTAGAGGGCTGGATCATGTAGAGCGAATGGACATCAACACTCCAACCCGGAAAGTCTTCGAATCTTATCGCAGAATCGGAGCTAATCGAAGTCTTTTCAATGTATGAAATCCACCCTCTGCGTACAGCATTATGGCACTATATTTCAAGAATTCGTCAACAAGAAGTTGTAGTGGATCTTTCTCGAGTGCAAGGTCGCTTGAACCGAAGCGAATCTAGAATGCATTCTTGAAAGTGTTGTGTAACGTGCAGAATCAGAATCAGCAGCTCTTTTCCTAAAAATTCCATTTTGACCTAGAATTTAAGCCAACAAATCCGAATAATTTATAAAAGTAAGGTTCTCTGGATCTTACTGGACCAGTTAAACTTCATCACATATTTTGGTTCTATCTGTATATAAGCATATTCTTTTAATCTCTAACGTTACGGATAGTGGCAATGAGACGAGACACGGTTTATTTTTTAAATACAAAATTAGGCTTCGATGTGACCTACTTTTACCGTCGAGTACTATAACTAAGGCTCATAAAAACATACAGAATCACGTTTGACAGAGTTTGGATCGAGGTGTTCACAAATAAATTAAACCTACTTCGTTTCCCATAAGGTCTAATCAAAATTTTCTTTTCGTCTCTTTCTTCCAGGAACTTCTTTGTCCAGTTGAGAAAATGCAAATCTTCAGTCATATGAGCAGAAGTAGCTCAGACTCTAAACTTGGACCGTTGCTCTTCAGCTTGCTAACCAGCGACCAACCCGCATCCAGCGACTATAAGAGTTTTCTTTTCGCCGATGACTCGCTCACATACACTTCATCAAAGTCCCCCATTATTGCAGCCAGGAAGATAGAGTCCCATCTTAGCAGACTGGTTCACTTCTATAAGAAATGGGGAATAAGAATCAACACCACGAACTTGGAGCTAGTCTCTTTCCAAAGGTCCAGCAACGGTAGAGGTCAATCGGCGACAAGGTGCAGAAGCATTGCAATCTCACTCCCAGATAGATCAGTGATACCAGCAAAGAGAAATGCCAAATATCTGGGTATTCACTTCAACGAGTTGTTAAAATTCAACCCCCACTTGAGAGCTGTTTTAAGAAAGGCTTATTTGGCACTCTACCACCTTAACCCGCTCCTCAAAATTAGAACGGGACCCAGAGAGCCAACCAAATTGCAAATTTACAAACAATTGTTAAGTCCCATCATTGCCTACAGCTTCCCGGTGTGGTCCACAATTTCAAAGACAGCCATGAAGGAACTTCTCGTCTTTAAAAGAACAATCCTACGGAGATGCACTGGACTCTGTTTCAACTACCAGAAGCAGAGACAACTCAGCAACAAAAAAATTTCTACGACAAATTTTGTTCCCTTGGACAAGTATCTATTCTAAACAGCCATGAAAATCGCGGGAGGATTTACCAACCACCAAAACGAGTTAATCAGAAGGATAAACTTTCATCAACGTCACCATGAACCCAGATATCTGTGTGCTATGGATTTACTAACCGAGGAACTCAGGTCACCCAGTGAATATGAAACACTATAGAAACAACAAGACCCAGGGCTCCTATCTCCCGTGGTCACAGAATATAGGTTCCGGTGGAGCTTTGCAACCGCGCAGTTACTTCCAGATGGACTCCTTACTGTCCAAGGCCTGGCAGCCATCATGTAACTCTGCACGACCACCAATTAAAATACTGGCAGTAATGCATAGCAACACCAATACATTAAAATGACACCATGGCAAACAACCCACGAACCTTTAATGAGATTTCTAAGCCAACTCATGAGGCCAAGCTTAAATTAATTTAGCAGTAATAAATAGTAAAGCCCATACATCCCAAAGCCAATCCACATCAAAGGTATGCAACTTGCGTTACATATTTCAGAGAAACACCTCCAGCCTGACAGTTGGATGTTTATTCCTAGATAGCATACCTTTGAGAAGCATCATGGAAGTTTTATGCACTACAAGATCTACACCCACATTCTGACCCCAAGAGCGAACTCCTGGGCTCATGACCTCTGTGCCCCGTCTTTTCAGCTCGGCACGAGATTGGCCCTCGACAAGGACGAGAAGGTCATTAGCAAAAGGAGCACACTTAACGCATTAAAAGTTGGAGCTAACATCAACTAGTAGAGGATCGACCTACGTGAAGCCAAACTGAAATGTACATGGCTCAGGCATCACTTCCATCATCCTATTTACCATCACTCTCTCCAGCACTTTTCCAAGTACTGGAAAGAGTCTGATGCTGCAATAAGATCGAGGATCATACCTGATCTTATCCGGAGACTTAAGAAGTGGAAGTACCCTGGGGCACTTCCATTCAGACGGAAAATAACCTAACCTCGAGGAACTTGAATATACGACCTACAAATAATCAGGGACCGCTGGCCAGATGGCTTTCACCATCTCACCAGTTAATCCATCAAAGATGGGTGATTTCTTAGACTTCAATCTAAAAATAGCAACATCTATTTCCTCAATATCCAAACCAGGAGCCATTGGATGCCCAACAACCGACAGGGTGTCCAGATCTTGACCTAGGGAAAAAAGCCCTCATCAATGCCCCTTAACTCTCTTTCCTCGTGATATAGGTCACACTCCTTAATTCTCCTCTTTAATTGCTCCTACCTTCATGGATTTCCTCCCCCGACAAACCCTATAGAGATTTCAATAAAGATGAGTCTCTGCAAAGGATCTCCAGTTTTCTTCTTTTACCTTGTACAACATCCTTTTGTACTCCGCCAATTTTTAGCCAGTGATATGCACAAAGCCATTTCAACTTTCCGCTATAAATTGGGGGAGGTATCAAACCTGCATATCAGAAAATTTATATCAAGGCAACTTCCGTATCGTTGGATACGGTACAGTCATTCTAACAGAAAGACGTGTTTACTGATCTTTTGAACAGACAATCAAGTGAGCCAAGACTCAATATGCCTTTCAAAACTGAAGTCTCATTCCGCTGTCAGGTAATTTGGAGAATGTGAAAATGGGGAGATTAGATAATGTCTTTGTTAAAGATTAGACATATTTAAAATAAACCTTAAAATCCTAAACTATCAAATTAAAAACGAAATTCTTATGTTTCGTTATCAATAATATAGAATAATTTGTTACCTAGTTTTGACAAAGAATCCAAACCACTTTGGAAAGTAATAAAAATCATTAAGAAAAAAGGCTAAAATATTCCTTCGCATAATACTTGTAAAAGAGTTCCACAAGGTTCTGTGCTTGGACCCATTCTTTTTATGGAACATTTTTTGAAAGATGAACTTATACTTAACCTTTGACTAGTACAGTTTTCGTATACTTGGGTTATTATTGCTTTTTTTTTAAATATAAGAAATGTATTATAGGTGTAAAAAATAAGGTTCTTTAGCTCTAAAATTTTGTAAACAATTAAAACTAAAGATGTAAACTCTTAACCACAAATAAATGAAAAAGAAACCATGAAAGACATTTTAAATTGTTAATAACCATAAAAAGCCGGCGATAACCAGTGAAACTGTAGGAGGCACATGAAAAACCGTAAAACATCAGTGGAAGAAACCATCTAAAGCAGTTTTAAACCCAAAGCCACTGAACGAGAGAAAAAATACCGAACATGAAATAGGACTTAGCTCCAACGAGAAGACACTTATACCCGAGTTTTTCAGTTCCAACTTTTAATTGTCTAGTCAAATATTTAAATTAATCATTATATTCAAAGAACTATGAGTTGTAAATAAAGACCTTTCAACTAAACCTTCTGTAATTACTTTAGTTAATACAAAGATTAAGGCAGCCCATAGACACCACACTTGTGTGTTCTCGGTGTGCAGAAATGTGTGCTATGTGCAAACTGGAGCAGACACCGTTTTTTGGTGTGAGACACGGAGCGATTAAAATAATATTCAAATGGCTCCCAGATGTCTCGAAAAGTGTTTTGGAAAACTCTCTAAAATACCCGTTTCCGTGGGCATAGAGCTCATTTGAAAGATGTTTTATTAATACTTAGAAATACAAATTTCCATAAATATATTTTTGTGATTTTAAAGTAAAATTTATAGATAAAAACTTTCAACCATTCCTGTGCGCGAGTAGTGATGTCAAGGATGGAGGGGACCTACAGTTTTAAGCCTAATCCGAATAGTTAATTTCAGAAAGTACTTTTCATGACAAGAATTACTCTTGGAGAATTTGTTAATTCCTCGCAGGAGGCAGTACCCGTAAAAAAAAACTTTAGCAGGGATCGAACTCAAGACCTCTGGCTTGAAAGTCCAACGCACTAACCTTCATGCCACGGGTGCTGCAAAAAAAAACTGAATCCATAAAAATTACTATCACTTAGAACATAACATTGACATCACTTTTGACCCACCCTGTATAAATAAAATTCAAACAAAAGAAAAGAAAGAATAAAAAAAAGGATTCTTTAAGCAATATTGGAAAATTAAATTTCAAAATCCACCCACGCCCAGTTTCACTGTTTCACAGGTGGTGAGCTAAAAAAAGAGCTACAGAACCTCGAGCTCGAGCAGCTCCATATAACAATAACAACAAAGCGTCCGTTTGTCCGTCCGTCGCTCTTCGTCCTTCGTCCTTCATCGTAGTCGTCCCTATCAAATGTACATTTTCGACACATTATGAGGGGCACACAAGCAAACACAAATACAAATAAAAACCCAACCCCCATCCCTTATACACACATTCGCAACAGCAGCGTATTAAAGCAAAATATCCTTCATCATCATTTTAAAATTGAAATAATCGTTTTCGAGAAGGATGACAACGAACAAAAAACAACAACAACAACAACTTAAACAAAATAAAATAGAAAGAACAAAAATTCCAGAAAAATATAAATGGAAATATGATGTGGTGGCGATGGCGCGGTGCCGAATGGCGAATGGAGGTTCTGACGGTCGGTCGAGGGGAAATGAATGAAAGGAACTGCAAAATGGGCATTTGGAGCATCGCAGCATCAGCAGCATCAGGCTCTAAACTGCAGCTAGCTGCCACAACTCTACAGCTTGTGACTCCTAAACTTGCTGTGTGTGTACCTCCTATACGAGAGTATTAGCCCAGGAGTCTAGACGGATTGTTTGAAAATGTTGTGTATTTTATTTTGTGTATATTCGTCGTATTTTCCCAGCCCCGCACTGCAATAGAAATACTCGTATAATGTGTATGCCACCTACGCCGCCGCCGCCGCCGCGCGCTATCCGCTATACAGAATAGGATATACTTTACCTACTCCTATTCAGGATCCACCTACACCTCCTTCCAAACATATCTACATTAACCACTATATTGGACAGTCAAGTCAAGTTGATGAGGGAGGGCTGCAGACGAAAAGGACGACGAGGTTGAACGATGAAATGAACGACGAGGGGTTGAGATTGAAGGAGTCCGCTTGAAAGGTTTTGTTTTGGTTTAATAATATTCTCGTAGATATAATTTTTTCTTTTGCCTCGGATAACTTTTGTCCTGCGAGCACCAACAAAAGGTTACTCCTGCTTCTGCTGCTACTACTACCTCTAGTATACTCTATTCCCTGTCATTGTACCTTGCAGAGAAAATAGGAAAAAAGCATCCTAGCGTGTGGGTGTGTAAAACCATTAAATAGAGAAAATTTATGGTTTTTACTGAGTTGAGAGAGGAGCCATTGGCCGTTGTTGAGAGAGCGCAGAGAGTGGGAGTGAGAGGTGAGACATTTAGAGAGAATCTATTTTAAGGATATGAGAGAAGTTATCGAAGAGTTATCGTTCATCCTGCAAATGGGGAGGAAATCGATAACATTTCGCATCTCTGCAGACAAAAAAGCTCTTTTTTTACTCTCTCAATATTTTTTTAGAAAAGAAGTACTCACGAGAAGAGAGTATTTTATGTTCCATATTTTGATGTGCCTTGGATATAAATAGTGGGAAAAAATGAAAAAGCTCTTTCTTTGTTGGGAAATTTTTGTAGGGGTATTTTTCCGTTGATAGAAAAGTTAGATAAAATTGGGTAAATAATATTGAAACAGTTTAATTTAAGGGGAAATTTTCCTGTTGATAGAAAACAGGGTTATAACAAGAAAGTAAAACTGGGAAATATTGTGCAATAATATATCATGACATTTTTTTTCTGGGAAATTTTGAAAACAGAAAATATACTGGGAATTGTTGAAAACCTGAAGTTTTCTTCAAGATTTTTTTTTTTAGTTTTCCTACTAGTTAAGGATATGGTTATACGATAAATAAAAATAAAGGTATTTCCCTTCTGGTCTTAAGCTCAAACCTATGTATTTCTTAAAGCTCTTAGTGATATACCCTTAATTTTTGTTTCAGCGAACCTGAAGTGTACTTTTAAAAACGTTAAATTGAAAAAATATATGTTATGGGCAGTCATTTTTACAAATTGTTTAAATGTTATTTATTACTGAAAAATAAAATATGAAAATTACACTTCATAAAAATTTGGTCCTTGACATATTGCTTTCATATTGTTTTACGGGAATATTGTAAATTGCGGGTTTCATCTGAATTTCTCATTCATTTGACTTTGAAAGCTTATCTTAGATTTTATTTTCATACTTGATTCACAGGTAATGGAATTACAACGCTTCGGATAAGACAAAGAGGCTTTTGAAAGTTGTTGTCCTTTAAAATTTTTTAGAAAACAGATTTTTTCGCCTTTTTCAGATTGCACAGAAGCTTTTAAGAAAAAGCTTTTTTTAAGTTGTTGATTTAATTTGAATAGCCCATTTTTCTCCGTAATATAGATAAGTATAGTTTTATTATCTGTGCTTGAATGTTCCCAAAACCATTCAAGTTATAAAATAATTTTTTTTCAAAGGATTCAATATCCGTTAAATAAAAAACTTTCAAAAAGCTCTGTTTTTGAAATTGTAAAATTGAATAAATATATAGAATATCTCATAAGAGGGAGGATTTTTCTTTTGTAGATTTTGAACTTGTGTATCACGTGGGTAATCTTTAAAAAGAAATGACAATAATTTAATAAATAATTTATGATATTGTTCAAAATTAACATCGGCCCTTAAAATTTAGCCATCCTTTGCAGTCCGTCACTTCCGTCCAAAGGGAATTTAGGATAGAGTTTGGCGGTAATCTCCCGAGTAGATGAACCATTATGAGGTTTGTAAGCATGTTTGCCGAATCTGAAAGCATCGCACGAAGGCCGTACCATCAAGATGCCAATGTTCGGGTTCAGGATACAATCGCAGCAGTAGCATCTGCTATACAGGCCAATCGTCATTTCCGTTTCGACTCGAAACTTATGGGGCAAATTGGAGTTAGTAGACGGTCATTACAACGGATACTTCATGACGATTTAAACTTCTTTCCGTACAAAGTCCAAATTACTAGCAAGTTAAACCCTCAGGATTTGCCTGTTCGCCTGAAATTTTGCCAAAAAATGATATCAATGGCCGAAGAAGACAACACATCGGTCAGTTGTTTGTTCATGTCTGATGAGGCCTATTTTGATCTTAACGGCAATATAAACAAGCAACATTGCCGTACATGGAATGAGTCTAACCCAGAGCTGCATGAGACGGAACTGCACCCAACACGAGTCCACTGTGTGGTGCGCAGTTGCATGAAGGTGCATTGTCGGGCAGTACTTCTTTGAAGAAAACGGTGTAACCGTTACTGTCAATGGGGACCGTTATTTAAAGATGTTGAAAGAGCTTTTTACCCAGAACTGCGCCGAAGACGTATACCATTCAACAGCAAATGGTTCCAGCAAGATGGAGCAACTGCACATATAGCCAGATCAGTTATGACGGAGCTAAACAAAAAATTTGCAAACAAATTAATTTTTCGGAACTCCACTCTTCGTTGGCCCCCAAGGTCACCTGAACTGGCTGCACCAGACTTTTTTATGGGGTTATGTCAAGCAAGGGGTGTATAAAACGAAGCCCAGAAATTTAACTGAATTAAAGCAGTCCAAAACGACAATAATTGAGGCAATCCCAACTTCAACTCTTCAGGCCACAATGATAATTTTTTGATCAGGTGCCGCATATGCGTGGAAGACCGTGGGGGTCATTTGCAGTCTATAATCTTTAAAAACAACTAACTATTTAAAATAAAATTTAATTTTCTAACCAATAAAAAAAATACATCGATTAAAAAAAATTTTTTGAATTTTTATTGTAGCACAATTGGTGCGCCACCCTGTATATAAATAATACAAAAACTTCAAGCTTTCAGTATTTGGGAATTTAAAATTTGGTTTTATTTAAGATCCGGCTTTCGTGATGATTTGAGTTATAAGCTTATTATTTTAATTTAAATTTCATTAATTTTGCAAGCTCTTATTTCTATAAAGCTTTCAATACTACATCTAGAAAAGCTAGGTACCCGTAAGGTGATGGTTAGTACGTTGGACTGTCATGCAAGGGGATTGGGTTCAATCCCTGACTGTGCCACCTAACTTTTTTCACTCTACTGCCTCTTGCGAGGAATTGACAAATCCTCTAAGAGCAATTCTTGTCATGAAAAGTGCTTTCTCAAATTAGACCTTCGGATTCGGCATATAAATAGTAGGTCCCTTCCATCTCTGATAACCATACTCGAACTCAGGAATGGTTGAGAAATGTGAGTCACTACGCCTTGGTTCTTCATGGACTTTTGCGCCGCCTAATTTTTTATTTAGAAAAGCTAGGATTTATTTCAAAACTTGTAAATACAAAATTTGCATGAACTAAGGAATATGAAAATATAATAAAAGTTTATTAAACAAGAAAATTAAATGTCGTTGGTAAAAAGCTTTTTTAGTTTCGATTAGGAAAAAAAAGTTTTGTATCCTTGAACCAATACTAAACTACAAGAAAATATTGAACCATGTTATTTAAAGCCCTTATAGGCTTTTAACACCAAGTCCAAAACCCGTTTTTCTTTCCGGTAACTCCGTTCAATTACAAGGGTTTAGGAGATGTGAGAAAGGCGATAAGCTAATTTATGCAGGAGAATAAGTATGAAATGCAATCTCTGGTGGAGGCTATTTCGCAGCGGGCTAAGAAAATTTTGCGCCAAAACATTCCACAATGTGGGAATCGTTATTCCAGTGAATAAGTGGGCTATCGCCTCTTCATTGACAGCGATGCCAACACCAAGAAGATCCCCAGTCCTTTAAACAAGCCAGGCGAGTCCTCAAAGGAAGAAACCAAAGAGATAGTCATGTAGAAATTGCAGCCCATCATAACAGCTTCAGGGATCGCTCTAGATGAATGTGATTTTGGTACGAATCTGGAACTTGAAATTGACCTTTTCTGCTCCGGCCATAAGGACCTACACGAAATCGTTCAGAATCTTCTCAACCCTGCCTATAAGTTGTGGCCACAATATATGGCGATTCTAAAGAAACATTTGGCCAGCAGAAGCAATAGTCTTTAGCTCAGTATTTTGAATTGAATTTGTTATGAAAGAAGAAGAAAATGTTTTAAATAAAATAAATTTTTACTGTAATAGTTTTGTTTGTTGTTGATTTTATGATATATTTTCGGGGCAATTAACTTCTCCTTAGTGAATTGTTCTGACCAGTTGAAATAAACAAAAAGGATAGCTGCAGCCAAGCGAGCTTGTAGTTCTTGTTGGTTCATGCCTTGAGCCCATTCCACCCGACCCCAGAACTTCAGTTGAAACTCTTTCACAAATAATTTGAGAAGAACAAAACTTTTTACTCACAAATTTTTTCATCAATACAAAATTTGACAGCCGGTGTTAAATAAATTTAAAGGTCAAATGAAAACGTGAAAAATGTTCGGTGTAAACGATTTTCGGGTTTTCGAAAACTATTTTGCCGAAAACCTGGTTTTGGGCTTGGTGAGAAAAGGCTATTAAAAGCTATTTACATGAGAGCGACTAACGACCGGCGAATAAACGAACATTCGTCCATTTTTACATTTTGTTTACATGGCATTTTTTTTATTCGTCGCGAATGACGTTTTATTTTGACAGCTTACTTGATTAGTTTCGAAATCATTTTAAAAAGTGTTTACAAAATAGTATGAGATCAAAAAATTATTTGTTAAAAATGCGAATCTTGCTGTTTTTATATTATAAAGAAAATTAGAAAAGGAGAATATGTTTCTTTAATAACAAAATTGGCAAAATACCCGGAGGTCAAAGGAAAAATTCATAAACATTTATATAAGTTTATATTGAACATAATTAACCTTTTTATCCATGTTTGTTTCAGCTATGAACAATCACCAAGTAAACTAAAATAAGAAGGATTTTGATGTTATTCGCGAGCGAATAATCCATAAATTCTAGTGTGGATGGTATGTGGAATGCGAATAGACAATTTGACAAATGCACTTATTATTCGTAAAAATGCACTTATTTTAGCAATTAAAACGTAAATTTTAGTATCTTAACATGAATTTAATTAAGTTTTCTTCGATTTTGTCTAGTTTTTGTTAATGGTTTAAACTTATTAAATGTTTTAAACCTCATTTGTTTTTTTATTTGCCGTTCGTTGGTCGCTCTCATGTGAATAGTCCTTTAGAAGTACAATTTTTGAAAGCTAAAATGTTTAGTTCTTGTGCAGCTTAGAGCTTTGTGTGTGCAAATCATAGAAACTTTTTTGCATTAACATAGGCAGCCTTATTAAACACAGTATTAAGCCATTTAAGTTTTACTTTTCCGTTTTTTTTTTTTATAAAATAGTGGAATGATGGATTAAAATAGACTGAACTGTGTTGTCATTTTTACTGGTTACTTACTTACTCTGTTGGCTGCTTACGAAAATGAAATTAATTCTTTCTTCTTCATCCCGTGAATCTCTCCACTCGGCGACACTAACGCCATTAATGCGGAATGTAGTTGTTTTACAAGTTTCTGCTCATGAGAGTATGTTATAAACTTTATATTAGTAATATTGAAGGCTTTTTGTCCTACGACTTTGTTGATAGCTTTGCCCTTAAAGCTTTATGAACAAAAATTGACAAAGCTATATAATATTGCAAGTTTCCTCTAGAAACCGTTGGGGAGTTACTTATACTTTCTTTTTCCATGATTGGTATAAGTGTTATTGGTATGTAAAGTTCTACTTTTGTTAGGGGCTTACCTTAGTTTGAAGACGGGTATTAAAGTTACAATAACTTTTAACACTGTTGTCAAATTCTTGTCCTTTGGATTCAATTGTTTCATGGTTTGTAAATATATTTTTTGGAGTTTATTTTTAAAGCTGATTGCAAATTCGAAACCAACCACAAACTAGTTGAAAGTTGTCGAATATTCATATAGAATTATAAATGCAGTCAGTGGTTGAATTCAGACAACGTAAGGCAAGTTTTTAGTATCGGAATTTACTTCCAATCAAGAAACAAAATTTATAAAACTTATAATGGATTTTAAACTTGTTAATGACATTTTTATAGGTAATATTGTTTTAAGTTCTAATTTCAAGAAATTAACGTAATCTGAAGAACTTAATTTTAGTTACTTTGCTTTTTGTTGAGTTAAACCACTAGACTCAGTTAGTTGACGAACCATCTTGGATTACTTACGTTGCAGGTCAGTCTGTAGACTTGACTTGTTCCTTACCTCTGATCCTACTAAATATGCGATCAGTGAGTTATCGCCTCTAGGCAACATTAGACTATTGTGTCATATCTGAATATTTCTCATGTCAAAAAAAAAAAATAGCCAAAAAAACACCTACGTCTTCTTCAGGAACTTTAAGTGGTCACTATGCTTTCTCTATTATGACGTGGATTCCAGCGCAGATATGGTTTAAAAACTCAATTATTTGTGAAATAAAAAATTGTATCCCTAATAGTGTAAACTCTATTAAGCCCAAAAAAAACTCATGGTTTAATTAGAGCTGTAAAGATGTTATTAGGATCAAAGGTGTAAGTTTCCGGATATATAAAGTCAATTCCACTTATGAAAAGTTCACACAAGTTTAAAAGACCTGTAACGGACATATTCGACGCATTTAATTGTACATGACCATAAATTACGACAGAAATTACTACAAAATCTCAAAGGTAATAAACGTTTCTGGTAATTTGTAAGAAATGTCATCATCAGTTCCTATGCAAGTTTCCAATGACAATCCTTTTGTGAGCTCGATTGATAAAGCCAATTTGCTTGTTTATTCGATGCTGCCAATGAGTGACATGACTCCTCCTGTACTTGAAGGTGTAAACGAAAACTTCTTAAAAGGTGTTCTTCATCGCTGGAAAAACCACTGCGTAAGCTTTTCCATCTGTCCTATTCTATACAGGTTTCTTTCCGAGAGGATGGAAAACAGCATTTGTCCAGCCTGTCACTAATAAGGGCGAATCCTCCTCCCCCTCTAACTATTGCACTTGCTTCTTGATAGAGTTCGGCATCAAGATCTCTTAACGAAAATGCTTGGATTTCCTATTGATGAATTTCGTCTTCGTTGGGTTAGTAGTTTAGTACTTATCTTTCGAACCCTTCTATTCTAGTATAAATAAATGCTGATGTGCCCCAGGGCTCTGTTGTGTCTTTGAATTTCTTCCTTATTTTTATTAATATTTTTTCTTAAATTTTTAACCCTTTTAGATTCCCATCCTTGGTCTCCGGATGTGTACTACCAAAAGCAGCGTATGATAAGATCATTGAATTCTGATCTTGACAGCATTTTCCAATAGGGAATACAAAATGGTGTAGAATTTAATGCTTCGACGAAGCAAGAAGTTCTTAGCCCCATCTGAGCTTGCTATAATTTACAAAGCTTTTATTCGTCAAAATCGAGTTTAATCAAATATTTGGACTGGTGGCCCTGGCCCCTGATGAAAAACACGTCCTTTGTGTTTAAGATATTTAAAGATAATAATCTCGAATATTTATTTTTTCTTAGAAATTTAAATTTAAATAATTCAAGTTACAGAGCAAACTATTATAAACGAACAAAACATGTATATTTAATTTTTAATCTCAACATCCTCACTTAAATTCAATATATTAACAAAGTGCTATTATTGAATTATATATTGTAATTTTAAAATGTTAAATGTTTTAATTTTGTTAAAATGTCAACAAACATTTTATCTGAAGAAATAGTTTTAAGGTTGATTGTATTATTAGCTATAGTGTCTCTAATAAAATGATGACGAACATCTATATGATAAGTTCACTGATGATAGTTTTCATTAATTGCAGCTGAACCGTTCCATGATTTGTTTGTTAAAAATTTCGTGTTCCAATCCTTTGATCAATAAAGCTTTTGGACAGCTGAGCCTATCGCCATGTATTCTGCTTCGCAGGTAGACAGTGCAGTTGTTATTTGCTTTTTCGATCCCCTTGAAATAGCGCCATTTTGTTTTAAAAATATGTATCCGCTCACAGATTTTCTTTCAACGTTGTCATTTGCAAAGTGAGCATCACAATAGCCTTTTACTTTGAAATCTTCAATTTCATTATTCTTGTAAGTTAATTTTAAGTCCATTGTTCCGTTCAAGTGAGTCAGAATTCTTTTTGCCGCTAACCAGTGTTCATGATAAGGATTGTTATTAAATCTGCTTAAATTATTGACTGCATAGCATATATCTGGCTCCGTTAACTAGGCTGCAAATAATAAGCTCTGGACAAGGAAATTTTTTCATCTCAAATTTATCTTTATCTTTCGACGGACACTGTTCTTTTGACAATATAACATTCACATCCATTGTAGTAGAAACTGGATTACAATTTGTCATTTTAAATTTATCTATTTTATTTTTTATATTATTACGTCTCAGCTGATAATTATTTTTCTTGTAAATGGATTGTAAAGTCTGTAAGCTTTAGTATTTTCGCAGTATCCTAACATCATACTTTTTTCTGACTTTGAATCCCACTTCTAACGCTTTTCTTTTGGTACTAAAGCCAATGCTACACATCCAAATACCCTTAAATATTTCAAGTTCTGTTTAATTCCGGTCCATATCTCTCCTGCTAAACTATTGTTCAAATTCTTTCGAGGTGTTTTGTTCTGTTTAAAAGGTACGCAGCTGTATTAGTTGCCTCTGCCAAGTATGTATATATTTTTTTAATTTGCATCTGTTAGTAAAGATCGTGTCTTTTTAACAAGAGTTCCATTCATCCGTTCAGCCTTACCATTTATCTGTGGGCTGTACGGTGCTAAAGTTTAATAAATTATACCACTTTCTACGCATGTCTGTTTCATTTCTTTGTTTATAAATTCAAGCTCGTTGTCTGACCTCACTTTCTTGATTCTATTCCCTGTTCGATTTTTTGAAATTATTTTAAATTTCTTAAAAATATTTGCAACTTTAGATTTATGCTTCATCATATAAACAAAAACTTTGTTTGAAAAATCATCCAAAAACAAAACAAAAAAGAGGCTGGGATGCGACCCACACTGATAACTTCCCATCCCGTCTGCCGATTTGTCTTGCTTAAAAGTTTGTCTATATGTATTTTTACCAGATTTGCGTACTTTTTTTTGTAGATTTTATTTTTTATGAAAAAACGGACTGTTGGATTTTTATATAAAAATTACTGAATGTCGAAAACAATATTTTCTGTGAAATAAAATAAGTTTGAAGCCAATATTTTTAATTTTTGAAAAGCTATTAGAGTGGAAAGTAAATTTTTACCAAGTTTCAGTATTGTTTTTTTTTTCAGAGTTTTATTTATTTATTATTATACTTTCAATTCGATTTTTCTCAAAATTTTATCAGATGTCAAAAACGTTATTCTTTGTTGCACAAAATTGTTTTGGAGATGAAATCATATTTGAGTTGTAAGAAATTTAGGGTTAACCAAAATTTGCACCTTTTTTCAAACTGCTATGGAAAAAAAAAACACCCACGAAATTTTCTTGAGTGCCCTTCCTGCATCTTTCTTCCTTATTATCTGTATAAGAAAAATTATTTGAAATGGATATCTGTTAAAATGAATTATTTAATACAACACTTACCTTTAAGTATATCATCTCAATTTACCTACTTTGTATAATTCTACTTTATGTTTAAGAACTTATTCAGTCATATATTCCTTGGATTTGTATATTTTTCTTCATAAATAAAATTTCCTTACTTGCTTGTTAATAGTCATATAGTCAACTTGTTTTCCTGAAGCTTTAAGTCAACTGCGAACATTCTGTACTCAATATAATTTCTACAGGTTATGGGCCCAGCTGGTGTTACATAATTTTTGAATTTAATAAAAAAATTGTATCGCACTAGCAAAAATTTTAAAATGTCTCTTTCGAATGCGGTCCAAGGTCATATAGCCATTTTTAATGGTGAAAATTATTCAACTTGGAGGGCACAAATGGAAGGAGTATTGCACAAGCTCCGTCTTCTCAAAATAGTCCAAGGAAAGGAAGAACGACCAACCGAAAACAGGGATGAGCAGGAAAAATGGAATGACAAGGATTTGGATGCAAGAAGTGAACTATTACTCGCCATGGAAGCACACGTAGTAGCTCTTGTCAAGAACTTTCAAACATCTAAAGAAATCTGGGATTTCTTGGCTTCAAGCTATGATAGGAAAAGTGTACGGCAAAAGGCTGAAGAATTCCAAAAATTATTGAACATTCGTATGGAAAGAACTCAAACTATGGACGAATATTTGCGGGAATTCTGTGGTATAATCAGTCGTTTGACGGAACTAGAAGCAAAACTCGATGATGATCTTCTCGTGGTCCTACTTCTTGATAGTCTCGACGAAAGTTATAAAGATGTTCAAGCAGCATTCGCAGCGCAAAAAGAGTTCCCTTCATTAGAAACAGTCCGTATAAGGTTGATGGAAGTTGGTGATTCAAAGCCAAAATTATCAAATGATAATGCACTAAAAGTAAGAGGTAAATTAAACAATTTTTCATCTTATTCCAACAAACCTAAGAAATTTGGTCAATCAACACAACAAACATCCGGTACAAGTTCATTTGGCTCAAGGTATTGCAACTACAATTGTCGACGTTGTGGACGCAGAGGGCATAAGGCAAGTAATTGCCGATCTAATGATGAAGTGGCAAGAAAAGTTGATGGCTCGTATTCCGAAACTGGTTTTATGATGCATGAGTCCTTAGAGCTCTCTCCCACAAGAGCACTCGAGGTATCAGACAGTCTCAAATACAAAAAAAGTTCTCGTTGGTGCTTGGATAGTGGAGCTACTTCTCACATGTGCCACAGCGAAACATTTTTTTCATCTTTATCAAAACGTCACGTTGGGTATGTTAAACTTGCAAATGATAAACAAATAAAGATCATGGGTATTGGTACTGTTGATATAGTCAGCAAAGTTAATGGCAAAACTCTTTTCTGTTCGCTCTTTAATACACTTCTTGTTCCAGACCTTAAAGAAAACTTAATTTCCATCAACAAAGCCACCATGAATGGTGTGAAAGTTTATTTTGAAGCCGACAACGCAAGTCTTGTGAGCAAGAGTGGAAAACATCTGTTGAGCGCGAAAAAGTCAGAGGGACTTTATTTTGTCTATCCATCTAAAGAAGAAGCTTGTTTAAGTTCAAAAACTGGGAATGGCAATGTAAAGGCAGTAGGAGATTTCAAAACTTGGCACAACAGGATGGGACATTTGAATGCAGCATCTTTGAAGCGTATGCAACATGAAAATCTTGTAAGGGGACTTCCAGAGTTTACGAACTATCTCGAACTCGAGTGTGACGCATGCATCAGAGGTAAGCAAACACGTCTACCATTTGATAAGAAATATGGAAAATCAACATCATCTTGTTTGGAACTAATACATTCGGACATTTGCGGACCTATGAAAACAGAATCTCTGAGTAAGTCATTGTATTTCGTAACTTTCATAGGTGATTTTTCTAGAAAAATATTCACTTACACATTGCGAAAAAAGTCCGAAATGATAGACAAATTTATTTTATTTAAAAAACTTGTCGAAAATCAATTAAATTCCAAAATTAAGCGAATAAGATCTGATAATGGATCAGAATACACTAGTCGTGTTTTTAGAGAGTTGTGTGAATCGAATGGCATCAAACAAGAATTTACTTCACCGTATACACCACAGCAAAATGGTGTTGCTGAACGTGCCAACCGCACACTTGTCGAAATGGCTAGGTGTTTGAAAATCAAAGTGAATTGGCCAGATTTTTTATGGGCTGAACTAGTTGTAACCTCAGCTCACATTCGCAACCGTTGCCCAACTACAGCAAATCACAACAGAACCCCAGAAGAGTTATGGTCATCAAAGATTCCCGATGTTTCGTACTTTAAAGAGATAGGTTCACGCGCATTCGTTTTAAATAAATCTTTAAACCAAAGCAAGTTCGATGCCAGAAGTGATGAATTTGTTTTGATAGGAAATTGTCACGATGCGAAAAAGTATAGGCTTTGGAAAAGGGGTACAAGATCGGTGATTATAAGTAGAGACGTTGTTTTTATCGAAAATAAAGAAAACAAAAAGTTGTCAAAATTCGTTGATTTTGAATGGATAAACGAAGAATCACGATCGACAGAAGCTAAGAAGCCTGAGAAAAAGTCAGATTTGCCTGATGATGATGGTGGAGCTGATGAAGAAGGAACCGATGAAGCTGAAAAGAATGAAAATGAAAAAACGACAGAGGTACCAATACAAAATGATAGGCAAGAAGAAACTTCAGACTCTAAAAACTTTGAGGAAGCCCTAGATGACCAAGATGTAAACAAATTCGATGTTGAAGAATTTCCAAACTCAATAAAGGGAAAAGAACTTAAGCCCACTACATCAAACCCCAGACCCAAACGTAACGTTCCTATTTATAACTATAAAGAGAAATCATATTTGTCAGACAAATCAAAAGACGATGATCCTAAAACCCTAAAAGAAGTTGAAAATTCTTCAAATATTGACGAATGGAAAGAAGCCATGAAAATCGAAATAGATTTTTTACATAAAAATGAAACCTGGAAGATTGTAGATCGTCCCAAGGATACAAACGTGATTGAATGCCGATGGGTATTCAAGACTAAGAGAAGGTCGGATGGAACCATCGAAAGAAGGAAAGCTAGGTTAGTAGCTAAAGGCTATTCTCAACTGTATAAAAAAAAAAAATAAATTGGGTGGCGCGACAGTCCATTGAGAACCAAGGCCTAGTGACTTACAACTCTCAACCATTCCTGTGTGCGAGTAATGTTGTCAGGAATGGAGGGGACCTACAGTTTATATGCCGACTCCGAACGGCTAATTTTGAGAAAGCACTTTTTCATGACAATAGTTACTCTTGGAGAAGTTGTCAATTCCTCGCAAGAGGCAGTACCCGTGAAAAGATTTTAGATGGCATAGGCAGGGATCGAACCCAAGACCTCTAGCATGACAGTCCAACGCACTAACCATCATGCCACGGGTACCACTGTACTCAACTGTATGGTATTGATTATTTTGACACATTTGCTCCAGTTGCTGAGATAAGCTCTATCCTCATGCTCTATGCTATTGCTACGGAACATGACCTAGATCTTTACCACATAGATGTATCAACCGCATTTTTATATGGAAACTTGGACGAGGAAATCTTCATGGAACAGCCTACAGGTTTTGTAAATGACAAATCAAAGGTCTGTAAGCTTCAAAAGTCAATTTATGGATTAAAACAATCTGGTCATCAATGGAACAAGAAACTTGATAGCAAACTTCAAGAAATCGGCTATATAAATTCCAACTATGACCAATGCATTTATTTCAAAAAACAAAACGGTATTTTTACTTTAATTACTGCATATGTTGATGACTTAATTGTGGCAACAAATAGCCAATCCGATTTTGTAAATTTCAAACAGCATCTTAAACAATTTTTTGAAATTAGGGACATGGGTGAACCCACCTTAACCATAGGACTGGAGATTTCAAGAGATCGTAAAAAAGGAACTTTATCGATCAGCCAGTCAAATTATACCAAGAGCTTAATTTCAAAATATGATCTCACGAACTGCAAACCACGAACATTACCGTTACCACCTAAAACAAAACTCCAAAAAGAACCTGAAATTGAGGGAGAAACTAAACCTGTGAACCAAAAGTCATATCAAGAACTCATTGGCAGCTTACTTCATCTTTCTACGTACAGTAGACCAGATATAGCGTATACGGTGAATACTCTTTCACAGTTTAATCAAGATCCAAGAGTTCAACATTGGAATTCATCTATTTCAGTTCTTAGGTATTTGAAAGGTACTCCTAACACAAAACTTTTCTATTGCAGAACTGGAAAGCCAATTGTAGCATATGCTGACTCAAGCTATGGTGAAGACGAAAATGACCGAAAGTCGCAATCTGGTGTTATTTTTGTTCTTTGTGGTGCACCAATTGATTGGGAATCTCACAAACAGCCCATAGTTACTTTGTCCAGCGCAGAAGCAGAGTATGTCACATTAACAACAGCTGCAAAACGAGCCAAGTACTTCAAGCTTTTACTTGTTGAACTTCATCTACATTGTGCTAATGAACCGATTACCATATCCACCGATAGTCAAAGTGCACAATATATTGCGAACTTTAAAGGAAGACGTTCGCGAACCAAGCATCTACATACATATAAGATACCACTACATCCGTGAAGCCATATCAGAAGGAACAGTTATTCTTAAATACTTATCAACCGAAGATATGTTAGCTGATCCATTAACTAAAAATTTGTCTTTTGCAAAACATTGTGAACATTTTAAGAATCTTGGAATAATATTAGCTTAAAATTAATAGAAACCAAACTGTCTTAAATTTAAATTTATGTTTTAATTGTTAAGTGTTGAGGAGGTATGTTAAAATGAATTATTTAATACAACACTTACCTTTAAGTATATCATCTCAATTTACCTACTTTGTATAATTCTACTTTATGTTTAAGAACTTATTCAGTCATATATTCCTTGGATTTGTATATTTTTCTTCATAAATAAAATTTCCTTACTTGCTTGTTAATAGTCATATAGTCAACTTGTTTTCCTGAAGCTTTAAGTCAACTGCGAACATTCTGTACTCAATATAATTTCTACAATATCTCTTCTGGTTCTTGAGCTATGGACGACGAAAAAAACGTCGCGAACGTACGTACGCACGCACGCACAAACATCTTTCTAAAAATCTATTATTTCGACTCTAGGGACCTTGAAACGTCGAGAAATGTCAAAATTTTCAATTTGACAAATCGGACCCATTACAATAACTTCCTATGGGAAGTTAAAAATACGTCATTTGTGTGTATTTAATTTTCAATTTCAACAGCTCGAATAACGTCTTTTTGAAAAAATTGAAAAGAGAGCTCTTAAAATGATAGGAGATCTTTCTCTTACAGAGGAATTTGCTTCACTTGAACACCGCCGCAAGGTTTAATGGCTATCATTGTCTTATCGTTATTTTTATAAACAATGCTCGAGTGAAGTATTCAGTTACATTCCTTCCCTTAAACAATTCAACCGTAATACCCGTTCTTCTTGATTTGCCCATTAGTTTACCCTTGAGTTCAATTTTGGACGTACAGGGATTCTTTCTTTAGCCGCACTATATGAATGTGGAAAGCTTTACCAGGCTCAAAATTCCCCACTCTTTACAATGCGAAGACATTCAAAACAAATGTGCGGTATGCTTATATCATTGTAAGGGTATTTATAACCTCTTTAGTGTGCGCACAATTAAAATAAAAAAATATCAACCTGTCCAGTGTTGCCAAATAAAAACCAAGTCCAGCGGTAGAGTCATGACTGTTCAATTCCAATTCTATCCAATATAATTGTGAATTAAATTTAAACTTAAAAAAAGCTTTATCTTTTGACAATCACACCAAAAGTTAAGATTCATCTCTATTAGGAATGAAAACTTCTTCAAGGATTCTTTTTTCATTTACAAAAATGTCTGATTTTTGATTATGTCTCTAAATATTACTTAAGGTTTACTTAAAATATACAACCAGCATAATCATAACATACATGACGTGTCTTTATTGAATATATGAACGTCAGCAACAGAACTCAATAGGATTAGGGATGGTCTCTTTATATCTCTTAACACCAGATGCTGATTTCCCAATGGAAATTTTGTTCAATTTTTGTGTTGGATTTTTCTTTTTGGTTTTACTTTTTATTTTCCAAAAAAAAGAAAAGAAAAACGAGAACAAAAAATAAATATAAACACATCCAATTTTTATTATTGTGGCTTCTAGAAGAGCTTAACTTTGTAAATGGTTTGAAGTTAGAGAGATTTTCATATAAATTCAAAGAGAAAATCTCGGATTTTGAATATTATATGTTTCGAAACCATAAGCTATTTACTATTCTGTTAGATACGATAAATATTTAAATTTCAATTGGTTTTTGTGGTCTGGATCTAGATCTTATGTTAAAAGAAAAGCAGGAAAGACATTTTGAAGAAAACTTTTCAAAGTTTCACTTTTATCATACTTATGGTTTGTGAGTCAAAGTCAGTGATGGAATTTATTTGGACAGTTGTGAAATTAAATAAGTTAAAGCTCTTATTAAAAATATTTGGATTTTTATTAAATATTTTGGTTTGTTTTAATGGTTTTTTTTTGTCCCTTTTTTGAAGGGAACGGAACGTCTTTCTTAAGCTTAAATATTTTGAAAAAAAATTAATTGGTTTTTGAAAGTTTAAAGTAGAAAGTTTATCAATTTGTCTTATACTTGATATAAAACAACTGATTAAGTGAGTATGTTTATACATTTTTGAAGAATTACAAGACGTCTGCATTAAAAAATAAATAAATTGGTTGAGAACTAGGACCTAGTGCGAGTACTGTCGTCAGGGATGCGGGAGACTTACAGTTTTAAGCCGAATCCGAATTGCTAATTTGAGAAAGCACTTTTCATGAAAAGAATTGCTCTTGGAGAAATTGTCAATTCCTCCCAAGAGGCAGTACTCGTGAAAAAAAAAACTTTAGATGGCATAGGGAGGGATCGAACCCAAGACTTCGGGCATGACAGTCCAACGCACTTCAATTCTAAACTCGTCGAGTCAATTGGATGAGGCGGTTTTCTATCAATGACAGTAAATATTGACCTATTAGATATTTGTCAAATGACAATCGTTTGTGGTAGATATCAGGAAAAATGCGATATTAACTTTTCATTGAGCTGTTGAAATATCAGATTTTAAAAAATTCATAGATTGTTGCTTTTTACAATAGTCTATAAAATTCTTATTAATTAAAACTCTTATACAATATTTTACTTACTTATTTAAAGTGGCGCTGCCTACAGACCTTTGTGAACTAGGGCCTAATCCAACAAACTTCTCCATCTAGCTTGGTTGCTAGCTAAATGTCTCCAGTAGTGCACTCAAAGTTGGCAAAGTTCACTTTCCACATGTGCTCGCCACCTGATCCGCAGTCTTTTCTACTGCGGTGGCCTGTTGGTGTGAATTTGAAGACTTTCCGGGCCGTAGCATAAGTTTTCATGTGCTCTACGTGACCAAGCCATCTAAGTCGTTGAACTTTTAACCTTCTGATTAAGTCTACGTCACTGTACAGTGTACAGCCAGTACAGCTTTTCGTTCCATTTTCTCCTCCACTCCACTTCTATGCATACAGGACCGTAGATCACACGAAAAACTTTTCTTTCGAAACGACTCAAGGTGCTTTTATCGGTTTTTGTCATAGTCCATGCTTTTGCACCGTATAGCAGGACGGGTATGATGAGGGTTTTATATAGCACCACTTTGGTTGCTCGTTGCCAAGATGCAATCAGAGAAGCCGCCTCTGATGTTCTGGGTTTCAAACAGCCACCAACAAGGAACCCCTGGTTTGATGAGGAATGTCGGCAGGCAAATGCAGCCAAACAACAGGCACGCAAAGCGGCGCTGCATAAAAGGACGAGAGTTGCTCGTGAGCTCTATGAGCAGAAGAGGCAAGAGGAACGCCGACTTTTCAGAAGGAAAAAGAGAGGGCATGAGAAGCGTGCGGTCGAAGATGTTGAGAGGTATAAAAGCAGGAATGAGGTTCGAAAGTTTTATGAACAGGTGAAACGAAATTCACACCGAACCGAAGGCTGCAAAGACGAAAGTGGAAACATCATAGTGGAACTGCAGTCAATGCTGAGGATATGGAAGGACCACTTCTGCAGACTGTATAACGGCGATGAAGAACTGAATTCCGCTGTCAGGCAGGATGATCCATTCAATATAGACGACGAAGCCAACAATCCCGTCCTCCCGACTTAGACGAAGTAAAGATTGCCATATCTAAGTTGAAGTCTAACAAAGCCGCTGGAGCAGATGGCTTGAATGCCGAGCTCTTTAAAGCAGCTGGAGATAAGTTGGTTAGGAGCATGCACCAACTTATCTGTAAGATATGGTGGGAAGAAAACATGCCCGATGAATGGAACCTCAGTATTGTTTGCCCGATCCTGAAAAAGGAGATCCTTCAAACTGCACCAACTATAGAGGAATCAGTCTACTTAACATCGCCTATAAAATCTTCTCTGCCATAATATGTGAACGTCTAAAGCCCATCGTCAACAACCTGATAGGTCCTTATCAGTGTGGTTTTAGACCAGGAAAGTCCACAGTTGATCAAATATTCACATTACGGCAGATCCTGGAAAAAACTCAAGAGCACCAAATCGACACCCACCATCTTTTCATCGATTTCAACGCCGCATATGACAGCATCCACAAGGACGAGTTGTATAGAGCCATGTCTAGCTGTGGCAGGGATGCCAAACTAGTCCGTTTGTGCAGGATGACCATGGAGAATTCACGCTGCTCCATAAGGGTTGTAAACAACTTAACAGAACCTTTCGATGTAAAAACGGGTTTTCGACAAGGTGATGCGCTGTCATGTGATTTTTTTAACATCGTGCTTGAAAGAATAGTGCAGAGTTCACACGTCAACACTAGAGGCACTATCTTTCAAAAGTCTGTCCAATTACTGGCATATGCTGATGACATTGACATAATCGAAAGAACTCAGCGTGATGTCAATTGGACTTTTGTGAGTATTGAGGTAGAGGCAGCAAAAATGGGTTTAACGGTTAATGAGGGCAAAACAAAGTACGTGCTGTCGTCTAGAAAGGACATACAACACCGACGTTTTGGTCAAAACGTTACAATCGACAGACATAACTTTGAGGTAGTCAAGGACTTCGTCTACCTAGGCTCCGCTGTAAACGTAGAAAAACAACACCAGCGCTGAGATCAAACGCAGAATAACTCTTGCTAACCGCTGTTTCTTTGGACTAAGAAATCAATTGAGTGGTAAAGTCCTCTCTCGAGGGACAAAAGTGTTGCTATATAAGACCCTTATCATCCCCGTCCTGCTATACGGTGCAGAAGCATGGACCATGACAAAAGCGGATGAAAGCACCTTGGGTCGCTTCTAGAGAAAAGTTCTTCGTGTGATCTACGGTCCCGTATGCATCGAAGGGGAGTGGAGGAGAAGATGGAACGACGAACTGTACGGGCTGTACAGCGACGTAGACTTAGCCAGAAGAGTAAAAGTCCAACGACTAAGATGGCTGGGTCACGTAGAGCGCATGGAAACCAATGCTCCGGCCCGGAAAGTCTTCGAATCCGCACCCACAGGACAGCGCAGTAGAGGAAGACCGCGGATCAGGTGGTGCGCACAAGTGGAAGGTGACCTCACCCAACTTGGAGCGCAAAACTGGAGACATCTAGCTAGGGACCGAGCAGCGGTTAGCAAGAGTTATCCTTCGTTTGATCTCAGCGCTGATGTTGTTTTCTGTGTTTATAGCGGTAGTCGAAGTCCTTAACTACTACCATCTGTCGATGGTGCCGTTTTGACGAAAGGTTCTGTTAAGTTGTATCCAACCTTAATGGAGCTGGGTGCATCCTCATGGTCATCTTGCACAAACGCACAAATTTGGCAGGGATGTCAAAGCTAGACATGGCTCTATACAGATCCTTCCTGTCGATGCTGTTCTGAGGTTCTGTTTGCTTGGCATGCTTTCTCTCGGCCCTATCTTACAGATAAGTTGCTGCATGCTTCTTACCAAATTATCTCCAGCTGCTTTGAAAAGCTCGGCATTCAAACCATCTACTCCGGCAGATTTGTTACACTTCCACTTTAGATATGACAATCTTTACTTCGTCTATGTCGGGAAGACGGGATTTTTGGTTTCCGTCGTCTGAATGGATGGTCGTTTGAATGGATTATCCTGACTGACAGCGAAATTGTGTTCGTCGTCACCGTTATAAAGTCTGCAGAAGTTGTCCTTCCATATCCTTAGCATTGACTGCGGTTCCACTATGATGTTTCCCACTTCTTTCTTTGCAGCCTTCGAGGTTCAAGGTCTATATACTTCTTGTTAATTTTGTTTCACCTGTAAATAAAACTTTCGAACTTCATTCCTGCTTTTAAACATCTCTACATCTTCTACAGCACGCTACTCATGCTCTCTTCCTTATTCCTTTTGAGAAGTCGGTGTTCCTCTCGTCTCTTCTACTCATAGAGCTTATGAGCAGCTCTCACCCTTTTATGCACCGCCGCACCGCCGCTTTGCGTGCCTGTGTTTGGCTGCGTTTGCCTGCCGACATTCCTCATCAAACCAGGGGTTCCTTGTTGGTGGGTGCTGGAAACCCAGCATATCAGAGGCAGCTTCTCTGATTGCATCTTGGCAATGTTTCCACTCTTTCTCGATACATTGTGTTGACGGCAAATAACTTAGAGATAGGTTACTTGTAACTCAGTAGAAAAAGGATTTGGCGTTCTTTAGAGATCATAGCCATTCGACGTTGTTTGTTCTCCCAGCATCTCCTTGTTTTTCCTAAAGACTGAAAACCCTAAGTGCTATCTTGGCTACAAAAAGGTAGTGGTCCGAGTCGATGAAAGTTCCAAGTTCCTTTGTGGATGTTGAGGTGTTGAAAACGTGTACTGACTACCATGACGTTTCGCCCCGCAGAAAATTTGATGAGCCTGAATCCGTTGTCGGAAGTCTATTCCACCAAAGATGTCTTCCCTCCCTGGTTTGGCATTAAAATTGTGACTAGGGCACCTCCTCTTCTGTGGAGGTGTGAGCGCATATTAAAGTTATATATATTGCCGAATTTAGCCTTGATGCGGATATACATTAGGAGCTCGTTATCAAATTTGATTATTAAGGTTCAATTTCTGTGCCATCCGTAAGTTTTTTCTAAAAGTTTTTTCATCTAAAAGTTATCCTTGATTACCCTCGTTTTTTACGGAGTGTCTTCCAAAGATTTTAATCCTATAAAATGGTGAGAGGTGGGGATCCCGGAATAGTGTTCAAAAATTCCTTTCCTTTCTAGTATAACTTATAGTTTTAATTTTCACAAATTTACAGTTATTTAAGTGGCTATATATGTGGTATAGCAGCATCCTTCAACCTTAACTCAAAAGCAATAATTCCTTTTCCTCCTCCAGAGTAGCAATTTCTATTTTTTGGCTTTCGACAACGATTAGTGTTGCATTTAATGGTTTAATGTAAATATAAATATATGTATTCCAATTCTGTGTATAAAACACCTCATCTGAATGCAAACTACCCCCCCCCCCCTCACCACCTCACTACAAACCCCACTTTATAAAAGTATAGCAAAAGAGTTTTTGCACAAATTGGCCGTGAACAAAAAGACAAGGATCATAGAGGGCTTACCCCCAAAAGTTCTTCAGGTCAAGTTAAGTCTTGTGCAGTGCATCCTTAAATTCCTCGCTTTTTTGCTGGTTGATGGGGTACTCCCTTTATCCTCGTGGTAATGCTGGATGTTGTTCGAGGCTAGCGTGCTAATTGAAAAGGTGGTTCTCTGGATGGCAATGGCAATACAAAAAGTAAGTAATTCAACAGCACACGAAAAAGGTCAGACATATAAATTGTTTTTAATTAACTTTCAAATTGGGCGTTTGACTTTTATACAGGTATACCCCGCCCGCCGCGCCGCGCCGCCTCATTGGTTGGTTACCTATAAATATTTACACCCTCGCTCGTTTGTTCGTTTAGTTGGTTCCTCTTCCTATAGCCCCACACCACACAGACACCACCGGTGTCTCTGTTCTGTGGCACTAAAAGAGAGTAAACCCGCAACACCCTTTCATAGCCATAGCGCCAGTTTCGTCATCATCATCATCGTCGCTAGTGCCGCCCGTGTAGCCCGTAGAAAAGTGTTAAAGCCAAAAAGTTGGTTCCTTTGATGAGATGAGTTTCGAGAGCCAAGAGAGGGTGGCAAGTAAAATTTGAAGTGAAAGCGGCAGCGTTGCGGTAATAAAGACTTAAGTAACTTTCAGATAGTTACTTTGTGAGTTGATTTTGTAAAAGCAGATGCTTTTAATTTGCTTTATACGACAACGACGAGAGACGAGCGACGAACAACACGATGACGATGACGGTGACGGTGACGACCTCTCCCATCCTTTATAACCCCGGCCAAACTTAAATGGAAGAGTCGTCATACGCCTTTTCTTTACTAAGATATACAACCCCCTCCCATACCTCTACAAAAATTGGCCGTAAGGGTTGTAGGATGTACAAATTATACTTAATGAAAGTGCTTAAAGTTTGATGTGGCTCTGTGGGTCTGGAGGGTGTACCAGAGCTATATAGGTATGTATGAGTATAATATCTCAAAATGAACCTAATTGCTTTTCGATAGATGTTCAAGAAGAAGAAGAAGTAACAGTAACACGGCCGACACAATTTTGACGGATAAGAAGTTTGTGTTGCGGTTACTCATTAGGGTGGAGCGTCAAATTTTGTGCGTCGAATTTTCATTTTCGAAAAGTGTTTGAATGTTGCTTTAATATTTTTATTTTCTTAGCCCTCTTCCAGTGCTTCATTACAGAATTGGCCACTCCGTTATTCTCTATTATTTGGAATCAGAAGCCTTTTATTCCACCTTCTCAAACATTGTAGAGCACGTTCCAGGCTGAACTTTTGGAAATAAAATAAGTCTTGTCCTATTTTACAGAAAACGTAATAACAAAATCTGGTATCCGAATTTTTTCAGATAGTCAGGCAACTATTAAATCTCTGGACACCGTTTCTATACAAACTCTATAACAAGCCACAACTGTCTATCATCTCTATTGGAGATGGCACCTTTTCTATGTGCTGTAAGCTTTTGGTAAAACAAGAAAACGAACATGAGGTGGAATAACATCACCGTCTTTAAGGCCACACTTAACCTTATACGCAAATGACGAAGAATCTATAACTCCTCTATTCCTGACATCACTTAAAAACGTAAGACCTATCTACGAGAACTTTTCTATAACGATCTCATACTAATTAAAATCATTAGTCTTTTTTTTCCCTTCGTAAGGAAAGTAAAGTTTTCATGCACAGGCCCGATTTTTTAATTTCTAATCTTAGAAAAAACAGCTGAGATTATGTAAGAAAGATCAAAAAGAAATTGATCAATATCTCCAAACAAGCGAAAAAGAAGTTTTGAAGAGATTGAACAATCTGACTCGAATATATTATGTTTGAAATATTTATTTTTTGTTTTTATTATTCTTGTCTTTTGTTTTTAGTTTAAAGTTTTTAAAAATATATTTTTGAACAATGTATGTTGTGACAAAATCTTTAAAAGAGGGCGTGTCAGTGGGTGGACATGACTTTTTTTGTGCTTCTGAACTTAGCTACAAATTAAATCCCTAATTTTCAATCAAACTGTTCAAATAGGATATGGGATACATATAATCGATATACAGAAGTGGGCGTGGCAGGAAACGTACATTTGACTCGAACTTTTGATAAACTCATTAATTATTGCATTTAAAACAATTTTGCTACATAAAATCAACTTAACTACGGAAAATTGAATTTTGTCCACTTTCCCCATACGATCGACGCACTGTGCGACTCCAAGATAAGAAAAATTAGTAGAAATGTCCTTAATTTTAATTATTGGGTTTATATATACTTGAAAGATTGCCTTTTTGTACGACGAGCCGTTCTGGAGTTATTAAAAAGGTTCTACTTAAAATATTTTATATGCAATCATAAAATGGAATTAGTGTATATTTTTATCAGAACTTATGAAACAGAAACAAGACTGAGATCTCAATCGGATTCCTACAAATTTTCAAGAAGTTAGTGAGGGACATCGGTTGCATATTTTAATTCTAGGAAGAATTTGTGATCAATACGGCAAACATCTGAGATGTAACAGCTGCAGCAACAATGGCGAGAGCAGTTGAACAAGGGCCTTGCTGACAATACCGAAAACTTTCTAGATCGGGGTTCTGAAAACTGAATAAAACATATCAGAAATTTAAAGCGTTTTTTTTCGAAGGAAGAAAAGGCAGGATGATACAGCTTAAAACACCAGTTCTAGAAATGAGGTAATCTGGCGTATTGAATGGAAATTTGGAATGCCAGCAAATTGCATGTTAACAAAATTCAACTGCGTTATTTAAAAAATGGTATAGATCCAGACTAAAATAGGGAAAGCGCTGATTTAACTACTTCCAATAAAAATACTTAAGAACGGATCAATATTTGTTTAAAAAACTATAAGCGAACTATCCTCTCCTATAGCTGGGGCAGAAATCCGGGAAAGTGGCATTTTCAAGATGGTTAGCAACATCAAATCCAGCTGAAAACTTGAAAACCATTTACTTATTTACGTCCTCAGACCTGTTAAGTCTGTTGGAAACCATTCGTGCCATCGTATGTGGTTTGAGGAGATGTGTTTTTTAGTTCTGACTGTTCTGCGCCATGTGCTTCGCGGTCGTCCAGCGCTTCCTCATTCTTGTGTGAGCGAATACCACTTCATTGTTTGGCCGCCTCCAATGCAGTTGTTACCTTTTCGAAGCTTATGCCCAATCCATTGCCTCTTACACCTTCACATAATAGAGTCTACAGGTTGCTGACCTGTCCTTCTATCAGGGACCTCATTGGATATTCGATCTGGTCAGAAAATCATTACGAAGGTTTGTAGCTTTCTTGTAATGGCTGAAGTAACCTTCCAGGTGCTGCATCCATAAAGAAGCACAGATTCGACATTTGTGGGAAACAGTCGTAGCTTTCTTTTTAAGCTGATAGATCTATTCCTCGAAATTTTTGAAAGCATACCGAACGTCGCTTTTGCTTTGCCGATGCGGCAGATGACGTCTTGTAAGGTTCCGCTTTCGAGAAAGACGATACTTCCAAGGTATTGAAAGCTTTCCACCGGTTGCGAGGAAATATTTGTTTGAGAGGATGGTCGGGTTCCGATGATGATCATTTTTGTTTTGCCAGAATTTATTTTCAGTCCCACGACGTCCACTTCTTTCTCCACACTTGTTGTCATTTGTTGGATATCAATGATCCCAAGGGAAGGTAAGCTAACATCTTCCGCGTAATCCAAGTGCTTTAAATAGGATGGCAAAGTCCATTGGACCCCACAAAGCAGCGTGCAGTACATCACTTATCAGCAACAAAACAATATTGGCGACAGAATACAACCCTGTATGACTCCGCTTTGGATTTCAAAATCCTCTGATAACCTACCATCGTGCGGAACGTAACACTTAGATACATTATATGTTGACTTTATAATAGCAATTAGTTTCACTGGAATGCCTCTCCTCCGCAAAGCTGACCAGATGTACTCCCTGTTGACGCTCAGTAGATATAGTGGTGTTCGATATTCAACGCACTGTTCAATAATGATCCGCAGGGTGTTGATATAATCAATACAGGAGGATCCTGCTCGTTCGGCATCGAGTGTGGCTCTAGTTGTTCTCTGATGCGTTCCAGTATGACTTTTGCTACTATTTTGGCAACAACTGGTAGAACGCAAATCTCTCTCCAGTTTTCGCACTTTGTAAAATCTCCTTTTTTTGGGAGCTTGATGATCATTAATTATTATTCTTCCACTCACAAGAGAAGCTTTCGGTGGCCAGATTTCTTTTATGAGCCGCTTGATGACGTTGGCGCTACTTGTAGAAGCTCTGCTGGAATTCCATCGAGTCATACCGCTTTGTTGTTCGGGGATTGGTTTATTCAGGCCCTTTACAAGACATCGGTTCATGCAAACTTTCGGTCTAAAACCGAGGAAATGTGTTATTTTCTTCATCTGACTTGTTTATCTACCGAACTTTGCGAAGCACAGTCTACTTCTTTCACCAGGTGTTGCTTTGACCTGTGTGCACCGGTCAGCTCTTTGGTTATTCTGTAAACGGTAATGCTGTTGCACCTGTTACAACTTCTGGTTCTTGCGCCAAAACGTTGATGTAGTTCAGCTTGTCATGGCGCACACTGCTGTGAACCCCTGTATTTCTGGTTGTAGGATGATTCCATCTCATTTCTTTCTTCCCCTTGTGCAGCAGTTATTTGAGCCCTTAACAGTTTGCGTTCGTTGATAATTGCCAAGATTCCTGCTTCCTTCTTTCCGACCGACTTCTATGTCAGCACCTGAAATAAAAACATTTTTCACACCATTCCAATGGGGTTCGAATTCGTCATGTACTGTTCTCATTTTATGGGACAAATGAGTCCCTGAATTGTTGACGGATCGTAGGATCCCTTAGTCTGGCAATGTTGGGACTTCAAACTGTAGCTGTATGCAATCATAACCAAAATAATATTCCCTCGGGTTAAGTTGTTGTACTACTTGTTGAATAGATTTTAAAAATATATGACAATTTATTTCGGTATTAAAAATATACCTCATTTAAAAATGGACAAAATCGTTTGTTCAACATAATTTATTTATCAAGATGTCTTCGTCCTACAAGAAGAGATATAATAGGCCCTGTTATTTGGCTAAATTCATATTTAAAAACGAGACGAGCACAATCTAGAAATTTGGAATTCCTGAAACAACAAATCCAGAAAACCAAAAACCCTGAAAATGCAAAGTCAACAGAAAGCCCAAAATGCTGAGTTTCCAGAGTTCCGAAAAACCCAAGGTTGCTAATTGGTTGCATTGGTTGTTTTGTATAATAACAATAATGGATTTTAGGTTTTCTGGGTTTTGGTCAAAACTTTTGGTTGAATGGATTAATACTTCCATAAACAAAACTACCGTATTTGACAATCGTCAAGTGCACATTTGAGATACCATTCCATCCACAAAAACTGACAGTGTGCTTTATGGTTTAATGGATTAATTGGTTCGAGTTCTTTAAATCGAACGTCACAGTCAAAGGTGGCTACAGAGCCATGCTTATTGACTTTTTCGTTCATCAATTGATCAACCATGGTTTTCAACAAGCCAGCACTGTAAGGCGTAGCTGTGTGACAGCTCGTCAAACAATTTATTTATTGAAATAGCTTTTGGTAACCGTATATTATGACTTTACGGACTCGTAAATTGGCCTCGCAAAACGTGAAAATTAACGCCGCTTTTCTATTTTTTAAATATGTAGGTCACTAGTCTGCGCCGATAATCGATTTACCATCTCTTGATTAAACTACGTCCAAAATAGCCGTATTGGTAATAAGCCAGAAATTATATTTTAATTTTAACAACAAAAGATTTGTTTTCGAATAAACCAAATTTCATATCAATTTGAAAGGTCGTCCTTGTTTTCTTTTAATTAAAAACGTCTGTGCCTTTAGAACAACAGATTTTAAATCATCTTCTCAACTTACTTATGTTTTTATTTCGGACTAACAAACTTCAAAAATGATTTAACACAAAGACTTATCAAAATGGTTTTTTTCCCAAACTTCGAATCACCCTATTACTCATCTGTTATGTGTCTTGAGATTCAGAAAATACAAGTCTCTTGACGAGAATTGAATTTGTTTTCAATACTCACAAAGTCGAAACCACTAGGTATCGCAGTGAAAGTGACCGGAATTCCTGTTAAACATCTTAACCCCCTTCTTCTTAACACCTGCTTTAATAAATATTCCCACACACAATAATTAATCATTTTCAAATTCCCATAACAGAGAATTTAAATACCACAAACTTTAAAATATGTTTTTGTGCTTTTTTGAATAAGTATGCTAGAAAATACACCACAAGCTTCTCGTCTCCATCCAGAATCTTTTATTCAAAATGCGTATTGAAATATCCTCTTTTCTTATATAGTCCGTATGTTTCGAGAAGTTCGAGTTTGAGAGTTCGACTGATTGATGTTTTACCATTAAGGATGCAAATTATTCGCTTTGTGGTTTTGACACTATGCCTGTTTTCTTTCAAGGATACTTTTGATAGAAAAATGAATACGTTTCGATGCCTAAATTCCCTGAAGCACTGACGGAAAGGCCCTTTGTTGCAAAAGTCCATTATCACTACGAACTTTATTATAAGGAACAATAACGAAATTGTTCGTAGCTCGTAGTAGTGGAAGGTGGTAAGTGATGATGATGCGATGCTGATGGAGATGGTTGATGGAGGGTTATAAAATGAGTGTTGTAGAATTTTACGACAGTGATTGTTGATTGTGTCGTTTTTAACAATTTACACCCACCAGAGACAGACGAACGTTTTCGTACACATTTTTGATGAATTAAACATTTTTCGTATACAAGATGGAAATTTTAGACATCGAAATCGCTAAGAGACAATGGTCTTTTGTTTATACAATATGGCGTAAGGATTTCTATCCACCGTAAACCCTAAGCTACAAGCTTTAAAAAATGGAGCCAAATGTCAATAAAGCTTTCATAAATCTTGTAAATTAAAGAGGTACAAGACATGTGCCTATGAAACGCTAAAGCTATGCAATATTTAATGTTTTTTACAATATTTTTCAACGTTACTAGGCATTGTTTTTTAGTTCAGCTTTTTCTCACTAGAGTTAAGAATCAGTTTCACAGTACACTATATCAAGTTACTTCATTTTAAAACTGAGGCCACCAGATGAATACTATAAAGTTCTTGGACTTTTAAAGCCCAAAATGTATCATATCTGTTTATTAACTAAGATTGCGAAAATGGGCTTCATCATTGCAGATGATAGTTCGATGAAATTTCGGATAATTTTGATACATTTTAAGGACACAATCCGCGAAGATACTTTGCTGCAGATTCACCATATTCAATTCCTGAGGAAATAGATCTCTAAAAGCCTTAAAACGTAAGTCTTCTTGCAACACCCGGTATGATGTTGTTCGTCGAATAGCTTATTCCAAAAATCGGCTAGGAATAATAGGTTTTCGACAACACCAAAGGCTACAGCAGTCTCTGTTGGTTTGAGTTGGCGCACTCTCAAGGGACATACTCCAATTATGAAGCAGAGAAACAGTGTGAACACGAGGAAAAGGAAAGAGGTTTTAAAAGGAGATGTCGGTGCACATTGATTTTGAATTCCTGAATATTGTAATGACTGGGAAAGACAGAGTGTGGTGAGGCATTCAATAATCAAGTAGTACGGCTAAAGAACGAATGTCTATATTTGACACTACGACCAAAGATGGGCTCGAGTGTATACTGATAAGTGATCAGCATTCCTAGAAGCGCGAGTATTACGGTTGAACTGTTGAAGGGGGGAAGGGGAATGCAGCTGGTTATTTCTCTAGATCTAAAATAAAGACAAAAAAATGAGGCTGGGATGCGATCCACACTGATAACTTCCCATCTCATCTGCCGATTTGTCTTGCTTAAAAGTTTGTCTATATGTACTCGTATCAATTTTTACCAAATTTACGTACTATTTTTTGTAGATTTTATTTTTTATTAACAAACGGACTGTTGGATTTTTATACAAAAATTACTGAATATCGAAAACAATATTTTCTGTGAAATAAAATAAGTTTGAAGCCAATATGTTTAGTTTTTGAAAAGCTATTTGAGTCAAAAGTAAATTTTTACCAAGTTGTAGTATTGTTTACTTTTATAGTTTTGTTTTTTGTAAAAAAACTTTCAATTCGATTTTCTTTAAAATTGTATCAAATGTTGGAAACAATATTTCTCATAAGAAAAAATTAGTTTGAAACAAATATTTCAATTTTTTGAAAAGATATTTGAGTCGAAAATCATTTTTTACCAACTTTTATTAATTTTTTTTTAGGTTTTTATTTTTTGTAAGAAAACTGTCAATTTGAATTTTCTCAAAATTTTATCAGATGTCAAAAACATTATTCTTCGTAGCATAAAATTGTTTTAGAGATGTAATCATATTTTAGTCGTAAAATTTTGGAGGTGACACTTTTTTTTTTCAGTTTTTTTGATTTATAAAAAAAAAAACGTTAGATGGATTTTTTCAAAAAATGTATTTTTTAGTATCACATTACAATATATTATATTTAATTTAATTCAACTCTCAAGCGTTTTTGGTTCGTAAGATATTTAGGGTTAACAAAAATTTTCACCTTTTTTCCAAACTGTTATGTTTAGAAAACCACCCACGCAATTTTCTTGAGAGCCCTTTCTGCCTTTTTAATTTATTTGAAGTCGATATCTCTTCTGATTCTTGAGCTATGTACAAAGAAAACGTCGCGAACGTAAGGACGTACGAACGTACGTACACACGCACGCACAGACATCTTTCTAAAAATCTTTTATTTCGACTCTAATAACTTGAAACGTCGAGAAATGTCAAAATTTTTAATTTGAGAAATCGGACCCATTACAATAACTTCCTGTGGGAAGTTAAAATTTCTTGGACTTTCAAAGCCCAAAATGTTTCATTTCTGTTTATTAACTTAGCTTGCGAAAATGGGCTTCACATTGCAGATGATATTTCGATGAAATTTCGGATAATTTTAATACATTTTAAGGACACAATCCGCGAAGATACTTTGCTGCAGATTCAGCATATTCAATTCCTGAGGTAATTGATCTCTAAAAGCCTTAAAACCTTAGTCTTCTTGCAACACCGGGTATGATGTCGTTTTTCGAATAGCTCATTCCAAAAAATCGGCTAGGAATAATAGGTTTTCGACAATACCAAAGGCTACAGCAGTCTCTGTTGGTTTGAGTTGGAGAGAGGGTTTGAAAGGAGATGTCGGTTCACATTGATTTTGAATTCCTGAATATTGCAACGACTGGAAAAGACAGAGTGTGGTAAGCCATTCCACATTCAAATAGTACGGCTGAAGAACGAATCTATGTATTCAACAGTACGATCGCAGTTGGGTATACTGGTAAGTGATAAGCATTCCTAGAGGCACGAGTATTACGGACAGAATTGGGTTTTCGAAGCATTAAATTCAACCCGATTTTGTATTCCCTATTGTAGAATGCTGCTTTATTCGGAATTTAATGAGCTTATTATAATTTGTCGTAACAGTTGCACATCAGAAGAAGAGGGATGCGAGTCTGAAAACGAATATGAAAAGCTAAGCGTTCTAACTTTAGCGAAACAATGTATTGGATTCGAAGTTGCAAACAGGAGATAATTATTAAAAATGAGAAAGAGTGTTGGAGATAGAACAGAGCCCTGGAGCACACCAGCATTTATTATGTGATTTTCATACATCAACCCATCCAATACTGCTTGCATTGAACGATCCAAAATTCAATGAAGAAGGGACTCATGAAAACCGAAAGCACGCATTTTTGATAAGAGAGCCTGATGCCAAACCCTATCAAATGCTTTTGAAACATCAAGTTCAATAATCTTACTTTCTCCAAAACAATGTAAAGATTATCTCCACTGTTCGGTAAGATAAACCATGAGATCGCCAGTGGACTTATTTCTGCGAAAACTGTTCTGTCGGTTCTTAAGAAGCTTTCGTTCACCGAGATATTTCTTGAGCTGATAATTAATCAGCGTTTCCATGACCTTGAAAAGAAGGCACGTAAGTGAAATCGATTGGTAATAAGAGGGTGAAGAGGATTCGCTTTTTTTGCAGGACAGGCTGGAGAAATTCTGTTTTCCATCCGCTCGGAACTAGGCCAAAGGAGTAGGACATATGAAAAAGCTTAAGCAGTGGTTGGCCAGCGTTGAAGAAAACTTCTTCAGAACAATATCGGGGATGATTTCGGGCTAGCAGATTTATAAGTATTGAGAGCTCTTAGGACTCTTATCACAGTATGAGTCCGAAAAAAAAGATTGGTCCCAAAGAATTACTAACTCTCTCGATTACAGGTGGAGTCATAACAGTCACTGGCAGCGTTGAATTGACGGCAAACGGCAAACTGTAAAGAGATAAGCTTTCTCGAAAGAGATAACAAATAGAGTGTTATTGATAATAAATGTAGGAGGAAGAGAGGGAATTCCTCATGTTTCTAACGATTGACACAAATATTTGTAATGTCGTTGGAATATGGGCGTTCTAGGGCTTCCTGACTTACTTGAACTTTTTCCGGTTTTTCTCAGTTGGATTGGTCGTTTAAAAACGGAAACTTACTTCTTTGGCACTTATAATCTCTTTACAGCTCGCATCAAACCACTCGTTTTTCTTAGTAAAGTTCTCATTCCCAAGAGAATCAAACTTGTGATCATGCCAGCGCTGGCGTCAACGTCACTATGGAGGAAGCATAGTGACAAGTTTAAGATCATTAAATAATTATTGAGACCATCCTAGTTCTCTTAGGAACTCTCTCTTTAAATGGAGAGTTTTGATACGAAAAATTTGCTAATAAAACACATAGGTCAGATATGCCTAGAGAAGATAGAACACTTACAGTGTATCTATCAGAGTCACAGGTAAGAAACAAGTCAAGGTTGTTTTTTGATTGACCTTTCACGTCCGATATTCGAGTGAGCTCGTTGAGCAGTTGAGTTAAGAGTTTCAACTCAGCGAAGATCACAGCATACACCCCTTTGGTGATATCTGTCCCAAATGTTGAAGACATGAACAATTGTGTACATTGGAATCGCCCGTAACAACAATTCCAAGATGGAACGAAACAATTCTTTAGATGGAGTCAGGCTACTTGCTTACTTATCCGGCTCACAATCCATAAAGGGTCTCAGCCTGAGATACTGCAGTCTTCCATCGTGAACGATCCCTGGCATGCACTCTCCAGTCACCAAGACCAAGCGCTCTGGCATCCGCAGTTACTTGGTATTTGTACCGTAGGTTCGGTCTTCCTTGTCGTCTTGAACCTCGGGGCTGGGCTAAGAAGACTTTCTTTGCTGAAGCATTGTCGTCCATTCGCTCTATGTGGCCGAACCAAAGTAGTCGTCTTTTCTTGGCCTTCTGGACTACATCCACATCTTGGTACAGCTTATTTAGCTCTCGGTTGCATCTTCTTCTCCATTCGCCATCGTCACATACGGGAAAAAAATCCGTCAAAGAATTTTTCTTTCGAAATTGCCTAGTATCAATTCCCCTTTTATAGTTATCATCCAGCACTCGGCGTCGTAGAGTACGACTGGTAAAATCGAAATTGCTGCTACCAACAGTGACGTTTTGTCCTAGGCGGTGGACAGATGTTGCTTTGTTTGTTGATAACATGTACTTTGTTTTGTCCTCATTCACTTCAAGACCAACTAGTTTCGCCTGTTCTTCAATCGCTGCGAAGGCCTCAAGCACAGCTCTCTTGGATCGACCGATTATGTCTAGGTTGTCCACATAGCCTAGAAGCTGGGGTGAACTTGTTAAAAGATAGTGCCCTCCGTGCTCTCACCTGACTTACGCACTATCTGCTCCAGGACTATGTTAAAGAATTCACATGACAACGCATCTCCTTGTCTAAACCCTGTGCAAGTTTGGAATAACTCGGATGAGCTGTTACCCATTCGCACACTGAACTGCGTATTGTTTAGCGTCATGCGGCACAGCTGGATCAGTTTGTTCAGGATCCCGAATGCAGCCATCGCCATCATAAGCTCTTGGCGGTGGATGCTATCATAAGCAGCTTTAAAGTTGACGAAAAGATGGTAGGTTTCGACTTGAAATTCGTTTGTCTTTTCCAGGATCAGTGTGAATATTTGGTCTATAGTTATATATATAGATGCAACATTAAGCAGGGATATGCCACGGTAGTTTTTGCATACAATCGGGTCGGCCTTTTTTGTAGATGGGGCATATGGAGCTTATCGACCAGTGAGTGGGTATGCATTCTTCCTCCCACACTTTGTTGAAGACCTGGTGCATGCGGTTTATCAAAACACTTCCTCCATGTTAAAAGAGTTCCGCGGGTATGCCATCCGACCCGGCAGAGTTGTTATTTTTTAGCTTTTGAATGGCTCTTTCTACCTCTTCTCTGCTGGGGCTGGGACTGGGTCTTCATTGACTGGTCTTGCTTCTCTTTTTTACCGCATTCAGCAGCTATTGGAAGTGCTGCTTGAAAACATCTACAATTCCCTGTGCTTCGGTGACTAGGTTTAATTCACTGTTTTGAAGAGCTTGTGTCCCGGTTCTAAAACCAGAAGCTAATTGCTTCGACCTTCTTAAGATACGTCGGGTGTTGTTCTTGCCCCGAGACTCATCTTAATCTTTGAGCTGAGAAACTGCGGATTCTCTTTTCTTCTTTCGCAGGGTCTTTTTCTGATTTCTTCTTTTTATGCGGTACTCTTTCCTTGCTGCTCTTGTTTTCCGTAGCAGCATTTGCAGAAGTTTATTTTCCGTCCCGCTTTTCAGTATCACGCACTCATCATCATACCACGGGTTCTTTTTCGGGGGTGGCTGGTCCCCTATGGTGGTCTCGGCGGCGGAGAGTCGCTCTCTGGCTTTCTCCAATGTGCTAAGGCAACCGATGTTGAACTTCTTTCTTTGGGCCGCACTTGTTTTTTGTCGTTTGATATTCGAACTCTAAACTTAGCCACTACCAGAAAGTGGTCAGAGTCGACATTTGCTCCTCGGGAAGTGCGCACGTTCAGGATGTTGGATGCGTGCCGCGTGCCTTGCACCGATTAGCACATGGTCGATTTGGTTGGTGGTTCGATCATCCGGAGATCGCCAGGTTGCTGTGTAGATCTTCCGTCTTGGAAACCTAGTGCTACTTATCACCGTATTACGAGCTGCAGCAAAGTCAATTAGTCGAAAGCCGTTATCTGTTGTTTTCTTCGTGGAGGCTCTGCTTTCCAACTAATCCGCCAAAGATGTCTTCCTTCCCGATTTTTGCATTGAAGTCTCCTAGTACGATTTTGACTTCGTAATCTGGACAGGCTCCGTGGGCTCTGTTCAGGAGGTCATAGAAATCCTCCTTGTTAGACTCCTTAGCATCATCGGTAGGGGCGTGGTGCACATATTATACTGATTTTCTGTAATGTGGCATTTATGTATTGATTTGAAATCCATGACGTTCGATCTAAGACGATTTCCCACGACGAATCCGCATCCAAATATATGCAATCTTTGTTGACAGCTATAATAAATGTCTCAATTCTTTCTCTTCATTACTGATCCCTGATCCTATCCATCTTATTTCCTGGATCGCAGTAATATCTGCCTTATACTGCGAGAGGACAGATTCAAGTTTCTGAGTTGCACCTGGAGTATAGAGCATTACATTCCAGGTACAAACTCTCAATGTGTAGTCCGTTGTCGTTCCGGGTCTGAATACCATAAGAGCGGGTTCATTATCCGAGGCTGGTATTTCTCTCATAACTTTCAAGTTTTTCACTGTGGAGAGGTTGTTAGCCCCTGGCACTAACCTCCAAATTTGTTGGGCCGTTGATTAGTTTACAAGTTCACAAGTTATATCTAAAGATATAATCAGTATCCG